>NC_060151.1:29181983-29210877 GCF_021292245.1 Micropterus dolomieu
TTTACAGCGGCACAAGAAACCCTCATTGTGGATATGGTTCGTGAGAACAACCTCATCAGACTCCGGGAGATCAGAGACAAAGTCATTGCCGATAATGTGAACTTTGAGGGCATTGATGATGTCAGCTTGGCCACAATAGACCGAGTTCTCCGGCGCCAAAAGATGCGGATGAAACAAGTCTATAGGGTTCCCTTTGAGCGAAACTCTGCACGACACAAAGACCTACGTTACGAGTATGTGCAAGTAAGTATACATCCATGTTCACAGTACAGTTAGTGAACATACTGTGTTGCTCAGTGGCCTACATTACTTCTGGACAATACTATGCTACCTGATTGACTGTTGTTCTGAACACCTGTGCATTTTCACAGAGGATATTACAGTTGGACGCGATGGCCAGACCTCATGAGTACCTGAGAGAGTAATCACCTTGGACTGAAAGGAGCTTGTGAAGCTCTTAGGCATGAATGCAGGATTGGGCCACAGGACAGCTGAGTAAAGTAAGGCTATCTTGGCTGAAAAAAAGTAACGGGAAAGAAACCCCTTATTCCTGAAGCTCCGCCCAGAGGGCGGCGTTCTGAGCCGAGGAGGAGAGCACAGTCTTCACAATCCCGGCAAAGGAGGGAGGGGAGGGAGGCGAACTGCAGCCTCCCTGTGTGGCGGGCATGTGCGAGTCAATCTGACGGCAAGGCGTGGCCACCGAAGGAGACGAGCCAGTACTCGCTCCACTTCTCCACCGCTTGGGGGGGCGCGACACGTCATGAGAGAGACCTTCACACACAGTTAGAGGGGTCTGTTTGGGTGTCCTCCTGTGTGGCAGGAGGGACCACACAAGGTAGCATAGTCGCCCTCGTGGGCCCAATGCTGTACCGCATCCCCGGTGGGGGGAGGGTGGCATGGGCAGACACAGTCGCCGGGGCACAAGGTGGGGCAGCCACACCCGTGAGTCCGTAACCATGCCGCTCCCCCGACAAGGGGGGGAGGGCAGGGACAGGCAACAGAGGAAATGGTCTGCCTGCGACATCGGAGCCGGGCAGCATGAAGGCCGCACAAACAGCTGCAGCCGATCCGTGCAGTGTGAAGGCAGCCACTGACTTCGTAGAGACAGTGGCGGGCCGAGGAGGAAATATTCTGCTTGTGGCATCTGAGCCAGTCTGCATGAAAGCCATCCGGCCAGCTGCAGCCTGTCCGTGTTGTGCCACTCCCCTGGTGAGGGGAGGGGGGCAGGGGCTCATAGCCGCGCCGCTCGACCGGCAAGGGAAGAGGGTGGGGGAGGCGTACATGTGGGCTCAGGCCAGTCACCTGACCATGTCAGGGAGGGGGGCAAGGGGAGAGGGGATGTGCAGCTTTGCTTTGTTAGCCGTTTGGCTAACACACAGCTGGCTCACACAATGTGGGGAAGTGAGAAACAGCAGCTTTCTTCATAATCTCAATAGCAGCTGTCTGTAAGGTGCAACACAAGATCATGTAGTTTACAAGAAACACAATTCTCCCCAGCGTCACTGTCGCCTGCCGTGCGTAACGTGTTTGGCGCACACTTGATTCCGTACGTCACACATGTACAGCGCACAACACAGCCTGTCACACGCCTCTGAATGTTGGAGGAGGGACTGCCTCAGTGGTCACGCACGAGCCCACATCTGGGCTCTGCCATTACGTGCATAATGTGTGGAGCAGCTATAGGATAACACTACACGCAGGGTTGTGTGTAGTGCTATCCTGTTTGCATGAAGCATAATGACCGCTTCGAGGGCTCATGACACAGCCTGGCTTTTGTCAACCAACGTGGAACCCTGGACGCACAGAAGGACCGTGCCAGCGATTATGCACGAGGTCGTTGCCAGGCACTGCCAGCAGTAATGAAACCGGTTGCTAGAGGTCATTAGCTGCAGCTAATGTGGTGCAACGTGGACACATGGGGTCTCCCTGGTCGGCTGATCTAGGAACTATGTCAGCTACACGTTAACTTACCATTAGCTACCTGTTGCTCAATGTTAGCCTGATGGTAGCATCTTTGAAGCTTAACGATCGCTTGCCTCGCTGCGACAACATAACGTCGAGGCCGGCATCACCGGAGGTTGGAATGGGGGAAGCGGGGGATTCCTGCTCATCCGATAGCAACAGGTGGAGGGCTTCATCAAGAGAGTGGATGGACCGCCCCCCCACCTCGTCCTCACCAGCACAATGATCCGCCCGGCGCAGCTTCTCTTCGGGGGAGAGAAGGTCGCAGAACGAGCAGCGTGAGCTGGGGGTGAGCACTCGACCGCCGTGCTACGGTCCGAGGCGCACCCAGCATGGGGATGGAGGTCCCCCGGCAGGATGAAGTCCGTGTCACAGACGCCGCACACCCGTACTGATGTAGCGGCGTCGCATTTCCTTTCAGACAGGAAATCTTCTGGACTCCAGATCATTAGGTCATAAATGTACAAGATTTTCATGCAAATCACTGTAGAAGCAAAATCAAAAACAAGGACCTTTAAGTGCTTGTTTCATCAAATCATCAGAATCAACAAATCATCAAAAATCTGTCTTTGGGTGAACTATCAGATGTGTTGCATCTTTTATCAGACCCCGTCATACTTATGAACTGCCCATAAATCATTTGACACCTCAAACAGGTCAGTCATGTTCACGGGTGAATGTTTAAGGATGGGGTGTGAAGAATGGATACCAGGAATTACTTCAACATTCTTTTATCCGGACCGGTGCATGTGAATACACTTGTATACATTACCATCTGTACACTCATCTATTCTCAACACACACGGGCCTGACTTCTTGGAATACTTCCAGTCACTAATTCACCTAGCCTGCATGTCTATGTAGGAAGTCGGAGAACCCGGAGAGAACCTGGAGAGAACCCACGAAGAGACGTGGAGAACATGCAAACTCCACACAGAAAGGCCTGGGACGACCAAGGTTTGAAATCCCGGACCTTCTTGCTTTGAGGCAACTGTGCTAACCACTGCACCATTGTGCTGACCAGTGAAGGGAAAAGTCATTCTTTCGACAGACTTGAGTCATCAAATCTTGTTCATTAAAATTCTGTGTCATTGCATTAATTTCATTAATTTGAACCAGGCTGGTTATTTACTGCAGCCCTCTAATGGAAGTATAATGCACTAATTCACCTCTTGATCATTCTCTATCATAGTTCTATAAAGCCCCATGGGGCCACAACCAAATTCAAACCATGTAAAAACCACAGAAATATGTTGTCAATATTCATTCGCCTCTACTGGTACGTCCATTTTCACAATCTTTCCTGAGTATACAACCAGACCAGCCACATATACTGTATGTACATATAATGATCGTAATTATAATTATATCTCTAAATTGCTCATTCATACAGTAGGCTAACGTCCCAATCCATGAGTAAAATCTATATATTAACATCAGATTTGCGGGGAATATATTGAAGTAATAAGCTTGACACACTAGATGAATAAAACACATTCTGATTAAAATTCAACCAATTTAATAATAATCTAGAACAAGCCACCAAGTTCTTAAAAGAACTCCAGCACAGAGAAAGGAACAAAAAAATAAAAACATAAACTCGGCAGTTTGGCAGGTCTGGACGCAGAATGGGCCACATCAGGTCCAGATTCTGTGGAGAAACATACATGAGCACATCGCTCTCAAACACTGCCAGGTGGTTCACCAGCTGTGGAACAACGGCACGGCTCTGTTGATAAATAAAAAGGAAAAGTTACGCTGTGTTCTCTGGCGGACCCGGATCAGCTGTAAACACACTACTGGGCTAACGCTATTCTAAATTTGCATGCTTCTGCGTGGACTGCAGATCATTAGGTCACCAATGTACTGTAAGAGAACAGAGGCGTGAAGTAGATAAGATAAACTTTGTAGATTTCCACGCAACTCACTTTGGAAACAAAATCAAAACAGGTTTCATTCCTTCAAGTGCTTCTTGTCTGAGTTGCACCTCAAACAGGTCAGCCATGTTGAAATGTGAATGTTCAATGATGGCGTGTGAAGAAGGTTTAAAAGGAACTACTTATACATTCTTCTAACCCAAGCGGTGCTTTTAAAGAATTTCTTGTAAACATCACCCTCTGCACAGTGTTCTATTCTGGGATCACACACAGGGAGCAGTCAGCTGCATGTGATTGGGGAACCACTTCCTCGAGTCCTTCCATTTTCATTCATCAGTCTCAGCCAGTGGCGTGTGTGGACACAAATTTTGACTTGTCAGACCACAGTGCAGTTTTCCACTTCGCCTCAGTCATCTTAAATGAGCTCGGGAACACAGAAGGTGGTGGCATTTCTGGATCTGGTCTATATAGTTTCCTCTTTGCATGGTAGAGTGTTTACTATTTTTGGATCAGTGACGAACTGTGTTCACAGACAATGGTTTTTGGAAATGTTCCTCAGAATCATGTCTGATGCAGTGCCGTCTGAAGACCCAAAGATCATGGCATTCAATATTGTTTTTTTGGCTTTGACCCATGTGTACAGAGGTTTCTTCTGATTCTATGGATCTTTGAATGATTTGATGTACAGAATCCCCAGAATTTTACATAATATTGCAGTAATTACTGCAGTATTTGCCAGCACAGTCTTTCACAGAGTGGTAAACCCCTCCCCATATTTACTTCAGAAAGACTGAGATGATCTTTTTATACCCAATAATTTTAAGAACCTGTTGCCTTTAAACCTAATTAATTGTGATTGAAATGCTCCACCACATATTTTTTTTGTTAATATTTCTCAAGTATTCCAGTCAAACAGGCAGCACACTGATAAAATGAATTAGACTAAATTAAATACATTGTAAACCAGATCATCACCCACTGTAACATTCCCACAGTCATTCTGTTTTTCCTCATGACAGACAGGTGACTTCAAGAACAAAAATAATTAATTTTAGCGCTGAGTTTTGATTTTTTTATGTCTCGGGGCTTTACTGTTTGTTGACACTGAACTATAGACTGCATAAAAGAAAAGACTGAACACACTTATATACTGGTAGCCACGTATGTATTCAAAAGCCTGTGTACTGTGTGTGTAAATGTGGTCAGCTGTACTGCTATAGAGGACACACTAGATATCTTTCTATTAAATATATGGCACAGTGTTCTGATAACAGAAATCTCACAGAAGTTCACTGTATCAAAACACGATTTTCACTTGCAATGGTGAAATTTTCTGTTCCAGACTCTCCCCTCCGGTAGGAGGCTGCGGTCCATCAGGACCAAAACCTCTCGCCAAAAAACAGGTTTCTTCCTGTCTGCAATTAGCCTCATTAACAAGGCCCGGGTCCCCTACTGACACTCCCCCCTCGCAAATGATACAAAATGTCTCTGCACATGTAAATACTGTTTCATCTCGTGCTGTGCACAGACCTGGCACGCCGCACATATTTGTTTTTGATTGTTGATCTTTGTTGTATATTTTTATGTTGGCAGTTTATATATTTATATGTACACAATATTCTCTTCCGTTACATTACATCTGCATGGCACAGACCCAGAATAATGCACATGTATACACTCTTGAACAAAATCTTAAGCCCGGGGGAAACATTGCAAGTACTCGCATTTCGCGCTGGTGGATCATAACCGGGTTGTAAGTACTGCTTCAAAATGCCAAAAGAAGAAAAAGGAGCAAGAGACAAAAAATACAGAGTAGGCAATTTATTGAAAACTGCATTTAAACTCAAACTGCGTATATCTGCAACGTTGTTCTTCCATTCCATATTTATATATTTCTACATTTATTTATGTCAGCTGTATTTTTGTCTACGTGTAGCACCTTATCACCACAGCAAATTCCTCGTATGTGTAAAACACTACTTGGCAATAAAGCTCCTTTTGATGCTGTTTTTTACATTGTTTTACATTGGTAAGGATCCAAGCACTTTTTCAGAAAGTCCTATTTAATGGCTATTTTTTTCTTGTTAGCTTTTTACAAACCCTGCTGAGAAACATACTTTAAGTGACGTTTGGTGACAATGATTCCTGGTTCATCTTGTTCCAAATCAAGTTCACCTGTTCACAGGAAGCCAGAGCCTGTTTGAGTGGTTTATTCCTCATTATTTGAAATGTGTGCTGGGTTTTTCCCAGCAGGATATAACGCAGATTAAATTAGCTCCACCTCGTCCAGCTACAACTAGAGTTAGGAAATCTTCCCTTTTTTCCATATTGTCAAATTATGGCTACTTGAGATCAGCAATAGGCGATCTGATCAGCAGTGGGCCGTGTTACAGTCAAATGCCAGCTTGGAAGATTTAGGCTTAGTGTCAAAGTGAAACGTGACATCATGTATTTGGGCCTATTCTTATCTTTAATATCACAATCCAAATCATATTCATAACTTAACTATTGTGTGGGGTGTCAGATCCACAGAAAGAGAAGGCAGACAAACTGGTTAGTAATTAGGATTTAAAATTTGAACCTGCTGATTAACGGGGCTCAGCAGGCGCTAATGTTAACATAGCTTTCCTTAATAGCTTGACTCCTTACATGCTTGCTTATAACTTATTTGAAGGTGGGTCTCATAATGACAGCGTTAACATATATACACAATCTTCTTTTAAGATCAAGTTAACTTTCAAGTTAACTTGAATGCTTCAGTTTTTCCTTTTCTCTTGTTTGACTTGTTTTACCTGTAATGAAAAATGCTATACAAATACAGCTATTATTGTCATTAATTGTTAAAATATTAATTAATTGTATTTATTAGAACAAAAAGGTTTAATCTGTAACAACACATTTTATTTTTTAAGGTTTATAATTTTTGTTTTTAATGTTAAATCTTAATCTAAAAGCATTACTAGTTACTGGTGAAAAGGAAATTCTCATGTTGTCCTGTATTATACTTAAGAACAGTACTTGAGTAAATGTACTTTGCTTAGACACGTGACATTTTTGATGTTTTGTGAAACAGGTGATAGGTGAGATGTTGGGCGTGTCAATGGACAGTTGGGCTTGAGTTGGAGGCAGACAGAGAGGGAGGGAGGAAGAGAGAGAGAGGGAGGGAGGGAGGGAGGGAGGAGAGAAAAAGGGTATTAAAGCAGGTGCATTTCTGATGATATGTACTTTCAGCGATGGCTTTCTACAAAGTGATCTGTGTGGCAACTCTGCTGACTCTCCTGACACAAGGTAAGAACCCTCCTCACTGTGCACAGAGGATCGAGAATCTTTTAATGAAGTAAGAGAAGTTGTTAAATAAATCAGCATTACATGAAAGAGCAAATCCTGTATTCAAATTAAACTTGACAAAATTGTAGCAATAAAATGTACACAACCAAAGTGCTCAGTGGATCCGGTCACACTGAATCAAAATATACATCAATACAATTTATGAAAATTATCAAATCTACAAGAGAAGGAGAAATAAAGTAAGAAAAGTCCAGGATGAGTAAACTCTTTAACATCTAAAAGTCATTATGTAATCTGTTAAGACGTTTGTGGAAAAGGAAATTAAATGGCAAAACTAGCCAAATGTATTTATGACATGTTTAAAAAGATAATATGCACGTGAGCAGTAATTTTAGAAATCAGATAAAATTAATGGAATAGAAATAGTTTTAAAACATAGCCTGGATGCATAAAAGTGAAATAACTACATTAATTTCCAAGGACTGCTTCACTGTAATTGTTCTATTAGCAGATAATTATAAAAAGAATTCAGGAAGCAGCTGAGTGATGTAAATGCTATTTTTCCTGACAGTCACTATTTGCATTCATTCTTTGAGACATGCATTAGGAGCTTTCCTTCTTGCATATACCTTTGTGATTAATAAAGCTGTAAACTGTTACAGTACAGTTTCAGCGACCCCAGAATCAGCACAACCTTAGCTATTTATATATGGCACTTCTATACACTATATTTGGGGTTAGCTTCCTTCTGAAGCAGCTGTGAGCTGTACTCTATTAGAAATGCTGAAGTTAATATTTGTGTAGATTGTTAAAATATTATGACTAGATTGCAATTTTTTATTACACCTTTTGTCTCTAAATATTACCAAGTTATTCTGAAAAGAGAAAACAGATATGTGGGAGAGATTTTGGATATGCAGCACGTTTTGGACATGACCAGAAAACCTTCTGAAACACAGGAGCTATTAAAGTCCAGGGGATAACTGAATTAAAATGAATTGATTAATCATTGGTGCCACTTGCACATTTAAAGAGGTTACTTCAGTCATGCCTACAAGTGTGCTGACTCAGCAGGGATGAAATTAAATGAGAAAAGTTGATCTGACATATCTGACAGCAATACAGAATGAATGAGACCATTACTGCATCATATTACACTATATTGTTCATATTTTGAATTATCCTCTGTCACCAGATATTTAAATAAAATTTAACTCAATGACTTATAGGAGGGAAAAAGACTGAAATTTTCAGATGAAAGATTTCTGGGCTGGGCTTGTTGGGACAGATGTAGGACCAGGCTGGTCCAATTAAGCCTGGTCCCCACCTACACCAGCTTTATAAACTTTGTCAAAAAATACTCCATTAACTTTCTTTTATAGTCAATAACTTTGCAATCAAAAACTTCTCTGGAGACGGTCAAGAGTCGGTGCAAAAGAGTTTATTCCAAAACAGGACAAATAAACCCGTACAGCATCCCTGCAGGTTGGAGGATGGAGTCAATCCTATGGTCTGCAGACTTATATCCCTTCTGGGCTGGTTTGCCCCTCCTTTCCTTATGGTGAATTTCTTATCCTCTGCTTTTATACTGCTTAGACATGTTGTTTTAACAATTAACATCATTTTCCAGCTGTCATTCATCATTCTGTGTCGTTGACTTTCTATATTTTTATACTACTGGATAAGAAAATCATCATTTACATTTCAACTCCAATCTCAGCGTTTCTTCAAATGTTATGCATGCATAATCTGACACACAATTCTATTTCTTAAAAAATTACTACAAGAATAACATAACATATGTAGTGCTGTACCTAGTGCTGTTTTCTTTTCTTCTTTCTGCTTATCATAAATTCATCCTCTCTCTGTTGCGAAAGCTCACCCTCTGTCATACAAAGGTAGTTAAGCCTTTAAATTCCCATAGGAACATAGGCCATCGACGAAGCTCTTCCATCCTCTCCGGTCTTGTGCCCTCCTCTCCAGATGTTGCCACGTCAGCCCTTCTTTCTTCATTTCCTGTTCTGTGGTTCTTCTGTCTCTCTCTGTCGTACAAAGCTAAGCAGAAATTCCTTCAGCAAGTTCACTCAAAGTTCATATAGACTATAAAGCATCAGAGGTTGGAAGAGGACAATCAACCCCTTAAACATGTAGTCTTAATATCAGCAGACACATCAGCAGTTCATCATGTAGTCATAACATGATGAACAGTAGATAACAGTAGACCAAAGCATGCACTTGTCACAGCAGATTTTGAACGCCTGCAGCCTCTCCTACAGTCATAAATCTTACAGTAGATAACAGTTGAACAAGGCGTGCATAGTCTCAGTGTCTGCAGTCAATGCTCCCACTCAAGGATCTTATACACAGTGAAATTTGTTACTGCATTTATGACTACAGTACAGTACTTATAAGTAAAGACAAGGCACATCTAGGTAAAAAGAAAATGATTAAAAATGATTAATGCTGATTAAGGATAATAAAATGATTAAAAATGATGAATTAAGAATGATTACTTATTAATACTGAGTAAAGACAATAAAATGATTAAGAATGATTATCTTTAATCACTGATGACTGTTTCTTTACTGCACTGATGTCTGTCTTTTTGTCTGCACTACTTCCCCTCTCAGTGTCCTAGGCATGCTGTTCATGCTATTTTAACCAAAAACCTGACTTTGTCGAATAATCTGGTGTCTTTTGCACTGTGTGCTAGAGACAGGACATTCTTACTGTGATGGACTATATTGATGTATGTTTTGTAACACAAGTTTCACTAATTCTGCTTCTACATTTTCCTTTGCTGGTGTTTTTGATGATGCCTTGCTTCCTCACTCTGCTCCCAAAGCACACGTGCCTGCTTACATGAGCCTGGAAAACACCCCTAGCTGAGATGCATTTTAATAATTTCAGCTCCTAACCTACCTAACCCACTCCAGTCACGGGCCCCTGTACAGTGGGTGCCACAGTGCGGCTGCACTGTCTGTACTGCATATATATAAGTCCGTGTT
Source organism: Micropterus dolomieu (assembly GCF_021292245.1). Classification (NCBI taxonomy): domain Eukaryota; kingdom Metazoa; phylum Chordata; class Actinopteri; order Centrarchiformes; family Centrarchidae; genus Micropterus; species Micropterus dolomieu. Next base: position 29,192,119 of record NC_060151.1, read on the forward strand.
TCCCAGACAATTATTGAAATAAATGGACAGAATGTTAAAAATGTCCTTATTTTTACAATTTTTTCAGGCTTTTTCAACTGTTTTCTAGTCATTCATACTAGAAACCCCATTCAAATATCAAAATGTTCCACATCGTTCCTACTTTATCATTCAACTTTCAAATTCTACTCAATCTCTTCAACTTTCTTTGTAACTTTGTTAAAATAAAAGTAAGTTAGAAAAACCTCCAAACTCACGCCACTTCAGCCTCGTCCCACTAATTCATACGTTCACATAGAAATGCCATTCGAAGGTTAAAATGTTCACATTTAAATTTCTCAATTTAATTCAGCTTTTTCGCATAAATTATTCCTTTTACACAATCGAGTTTCATGTAATTTTCTGCCCTTTTTTGACTTTATAATGAGTGTGTATGGTACAGATTGGTCACAGGAGGACCAACTGACAGACTTGGATTTCATTTAAAATCTTATTAGAAATTAATCTTCAAGTCACTCTCTTTGTCACAATTTTAACTTTTCATTCATTTTTACATCACAACATAGGGAATGTTGTGCTGGTGCTGTACAAACACAGTCAACTTCACAGTGACAGCAGTCCCAGCCAACTGCCACATAGATTTTCAAAGGAACAGAGATAATAATTTTTAGGAGGAAGGCAGAAAGGTGGATGTGTTTAAATTGCTAACACGGACACATTTGACACACACAGATCTCACACAGCATATTCAGGTGAATCTTCTCTCTCTGTATACTTATGTGATGAGAGTTACGGTCTGTTAAACCCAATGTCCTAACAGGAAAGTCAAGATGAGCAAGTCTTCTCAAATAAAATCCACCAATGTTTTCTATGTCAACAGGAAGATAAGGCTCGACCTAGTTTTTCAAAAAAAGTCCTAGGCAGTATCTGAATCAGTAATTGTACCTTAACAGAGAACTTCTTAATTGGCAACAATAGATTGACCTCGCTTTTTAAATAAAAGTCCCAGACAGTGACTGTATTTAATAGCTAACTCAGGAAATGGACCTTGAGTGTGGATGGGGAAAAGCCAGCAGAGAAACGGTCCTGGAGGAACTCCAGTACCATAGTCACCGGGCAGGTAACTGGGTCCACCGCCCGTTCTCTACACCAGGTGGCATTTAAACACATTCCACTTCAGGCTGTACATCCTTCTCATGGACGGGGCTCTGGAGCTGAGCAGCGTCTCGACTGCTCCTGTCGTCAGGCCCGCCTCTAGGAACTGCGCCCCCTCAGGGGCCAGACCCATAGCTGCCAAAGGACGGGGCGCGGGTCTCTCCTCAGAGGGACCTGCCAGGGCGGACACTCTAGCAGCAATGTCCGAGAACCACACTCGGGCCGGACAAAAACGGGGCTACTAACAGTAGGCTGACACCGTCCTGACGGACCCCCTCCATGATCCCTGTGGGCAGAGCAACTGGGGGAAGAGGATACAGACGCAGCCTCGGCCATGTCTGCATCCATGGCATCCCACTGCAGGGCTCTCATGTGCAGCAGGCCAGAAGGTATTGCACTGGACGCTGCTGCCAAGAGACCCAATACCCTCTGAAAGTGTTTTACAGTGATGGTGCGGCCTAACTGCACTCTGGTCACTGTGGACAAAATGGACCCGACGCGTGCAGGTCAGGTGGGCCCGCATAGTCGTTGAATCCCACACCACCCCTAGGAACATAGTCCGTTGGGCGGGCATCAGCACGCTCTTCTTTGCTGCAGCCCCAAACGCTGAAGGTGGGCGAGGACGACATCTCGATGCCGAACCGCTAACTCCCGAGACTGAGCCAAGATGAGCCAGTTGTCGATGTAGTTCAGTATGCGGACGCCTTGGAGCCTCATCGGGGCCAGAGCTGCATCCATGCATTTAGTGAACGTGCGAGGAGAGAGTGCTAGGCCGAACAGAAGAACCCGATACTGGTACGCCGCGCCCCCGAAGGCGAACCTCAGGAACTTCCTGTGAGAGGGACGGATGGAGATGTGGAAATATGCGTCTCGCAGATCTATCGTGACAAACCAATCCTCGGATTGGATGTGACTGATGATGGCGGGGATGGTGAGCATCCTGAACCTGAATCTCCTCAGAGATTGGTATAGGGGACCGCAGATCCAAAATCGGACGCATCAGACCGGCAGGGGAGATATTGCTCAAACGCCTCTCCCTGCGATTCAGCGTGCTGAAACCTGCTGACAACAGCATCCACTGCCTCACCAAACAGGCCAGTAGGAGAGAGGGGCACATCAAGGAGAAAAGCCTTCTCCTTCCCCTGGATGCCCGAGAGGTTGTGCCACAGATGCCGCTCCGTAGCCACCAATGCTGCCATGGAGCAGCCAATGGAATGGGCCGTCTCCTTGGTAACACGGAGTGTTAAGTCCGTAGCTCTACGGAGCTCAGCCAGGTCCTCCTCAGAGGGACCTCCCCCTAGGTCACAGTCTTGAGAAGATCGGCCTGGTGCGCCTGCAAGATGGCCAAGGTGTGCAGGCTTGCACCAGCTCGACCCGCTGCCATGTAGGCCTTGCCCACCAAAGCGGATGTCGTTCGACACGGCTTGGTTGGGAGCGCCAGCGTCTGAAGGAATGAAGCGAGGGTGGGAGAAAGATAGCTCGCGAGCGCTTCCTCCACCCGAGGCATTGTTCCATAGCCGTGCTGCTTAGTTTCTGTCACGCTGCTGTAGTCCAACAGAGGGGTCACAGTCAGCCGTGCAGAGCAGCTATTTTTTTTTGGTCTGTTCCATGATTTACACAACTCATTGTGTAAATCAGGAAAGAATGGCAAGGATCGACGCGGGGGTAGCGCTCGGGCTGCAGAAAAGCTCATCGAGATTACTGCCGGCCCGCGGCTCCTGTCCTGCCTCTCATAGCTGGGCGCGGACTGATGACATCGGCCCGGCTCCCGGAAGTCATCCTCCATGATGCTAAGCACGTCTAGCTCCTCAGAATCAGACTGTGCAAGCCTCTCCAGACTCATACCTCGGGCGGGAGAAGCCGAGAAATGGACTCCCGAACGGGGAAGAGAGGAGGCGGAGTCAGCAGACGAGGAACGGGAAAAAGCCTCGGCAGTCTCAATGCCCTCGGAGATGTCGCGCTGGGAGCCCCATGACTGAAGCCGCCGCGCCGCCTCAGCGACCGCCAGGCCCGAGCCACGGGGAGAGCACATCCGGCCGTCTTCGAAAAAGAGCCGCACAGGACCTCAGCACCCTCAGGGGCAGGGCCTCGCAATGGCCGTAAACAGCCCCCTCGAGAGCTGCCTGGGAATGCGGCATCCCCAGACAGGAAACACACAGGGCATGAGTGTCCCCAGCCGTTATGTAGCGCGGGCATGGAAAAACACACCGTTCACCAGCGATCTCCTCTGCTTCTCCTTCCAGGTAAGAAAACTTCCTCTCGTGTCCAGTGTGCTGGCGTGCTTATATACGCCTCCAGTTACGCCGTCACACGCTACCGTTCTAGCAACGCCAATAGGATTGGAGTAGTTTCATTCATGATTTCAGGATGCTTAAACTGGGCTAATGAGGTCAGTGGGGCATACACACACACACACGTCTTTTTCAAGTATTTTATTAATGTGGGTAGCATCAGCTCAGTCTAAAGGAACTGCTTGTGAACCAGAGGGTCAACAATTGAAGTGCAGCACTGACCATTGAGTAAAGTGCCCATGAGCAAGGCGCTGAACTCCTAGCTGCTTCCTGGGTGCTGCACAATGGCTGCCCACTGCTTCTTATTAGGATGGGTTGAATGCAGAAGACAAGTTTCGCACTGTGTATAATTTTATCTGAAAATAAAAGTTGATTATATCAATATTATATATTATCCAATCAAACCTTAAAATAATCCACTTGTCATAAAGTAAAGGTAGTATTCTGATTCCTACCAAATAAACCATTACAAACTTTAGTAATGTGAGGTTTATTCAAAATTTAAAATCAAATTTGGATCATTTAGAACATTCCCCACGTTTCCCAGTCTTTATAGTCCTTCGTACATCTTCATGCAAATTAAAGCCAGCAATGAAGTTTAGGGTAAATTTTTCAACAATTTTTAAAATATTCCACATCTTTCATACATTTGTATATATTTTTCAAGCCAGAAATCTAGTTTAGCGCAAGGTAACTAGTTAAGTCTTATTCTTTTCAGTCTGTCCTTAGAGTAAGAGTTTTGTAAGCATGCAATTAAAGTAATATTTGTGGATTATATAACTATATCTAAGACATATCAGTAAATATAAATACATAATTACTGAATCATAAATATTTTGTTTGTTTCATGTTTTCAGAGTCTCACTCACAACTAAATGGTAAGTCAACAGTTTCTACGGTCACTTTTTTACTTCCTCAACAACGTCTGTCTGTTATTGGGACATTTTAAACGTATTTTTGGGATGTAAGCATGTTGTTAATAGCTTCTTTGTTGTTATTATTTCCCAACTTCGTCTCCGTCTCCTTCCTCAGTGTGCGGTAAGCCTCCACTCAACACCAAGATTGTTGGAGGACAGGTGGCCACTCCAGGCAGCTGGCCCTGGCAGGCCAGTCTACGAACCTCTGGGTCCCAATTCTGTGCAGGAACCTTCATTAACAATCAATGGGTGATGACTGCTGCTCAGTGCTGCGCAAGGTAAGCAGTGAGGGTAGGGCGGCGACAAAAAATACAACATGCCATGCAGTGGTGTAAACAGCCTGTCTAAGGCAGTGGTTACAACTTGGGGGCAGGAATCTCTCCAAGACGTCTTAAGAGGATTGACAAGACAGATTCTGCTACTGAAATTTCACCCATATCACCATCCAAGGAGAAAATGTGTGTTTTAACCTGTGGCGAGGAGTAGCAAGCAGACAATGATTCATGTGAGGGGTCATTAGCCAAAAAGTGTTGTGTGTGTTGAACAGAGGACCCAAAAGCAATGATCTGGTGAAACAGGTTTTATGGAGGAGAAAAAGGGGTTGAGGGAGTGGAGGTGAGGGAGAAGCAGATGTCGGGGAAACACGGGCACAGGGTACCGAGAAGACTGAGACAAGGGAGCCGGGGGGCACTGGGGACCGAGGAAGACCGGAGGGGTTGGGGGAGGAGTATGGTGGCAGGCTGACTAGCCGTGGAGGAGGTCCGAGGGGAGAGGGCAGGGTAGACAGGTGGGAGGGAAGACAGACAGACAGAGTTAGACACAGAGAAAACAAAGTACAGGGAAACAGAGATGACACAGATTACACAAGAGCACCAGTTTAGGAGCAATGATGATCAAGCAGAGATTGTGCGGAGAACCGGGGTTGAAATACTGGCAGGGATGGAGTTGATTGCTGGCAGGTGTAGCAGGCAGAGGAGGTGGCTGACGAGGTGCAGGTGTGGATCGTCAGCTGGGCTCAGGAGCAGAGAGAGAGAGAGAGAGAGGGAGAACACAAGCAAGGGGAGCAGAGGAGACACAGACACAGGCAGGCCAAAACACAAGGGAAAAACAGAATCACAAGAAAAAAGGAGGAATAAACAGGACACACCGTCAGCCGGGCTGCCACCACAACAAAAAAGGATGGATACTGCTGCTCTAAGAGGCAGCGAAAGAAAATTAAAGGGGATTATTCTAGCAAGAGTTTAGGATGCATTTTAGGGTTCATTTTTGTAGCTCTATCTGTAGGCAAGTTTAGCATCTGAAGCGTTCTGGTTTCCGTTTGTAGTCCAACTACTAGGGCTATGTGCAATATGACTAAAATCTCATATCCCCTTATAGGTCATTTTATATCCCCAAAACAATATGTGATATATATGTGATAGATGTGACATATGATATACACATTTTTCTTTCTATAATTTTTCTTTCTTCAACCAGACGTTTTTTTTGCTCCGCTATCTTGCAGACCGTACTAAATTTGTGCTGAGGAGCTTGGAGCGATCTCTGAGGAGCTATTTTTTTGTTCGATCAGTTAGGAGTGATGTGACTTGCAAATACAATGCACGGAGTAGTTTTAAATGATCATCAGAAGATGAAATAAACCTAAAACTGAGTGTTGGCTTTGAGTTAAATCATTTCCATTTCCCATGAAACATTTAATAAATCATAATGTTCAAAAGACACCGTGATGATCTGGGTTATTCAATATTGAATTCACAATCAGAATATCAATAAATGCAGATTCAGATAATGAATAAATATAAACACATTCTGCCCGTAGAAATGTTCCTCTGAGCAGGACACAGTATAATTACAGACTGCAGGTTGTTGTTGCTATGCAGGTGTTTGTTAAACAGGTAACAGCAGCCGAGAGGAGGCCTGAACATGCTGCTCTGCTGTGATATCTGCGTGCCACAGTTCACATGTGCAGACCCAAATTCATTAAAAGTCTCTCCAGAGACTTGAGAAGGTACCCATAACCGCTGCATGTAATGTGTAAAGTGTGCAGGCTAACCACACCAGAAGCCAGAACATTGTCGCTCCCAGAGGCTAAATCCTCGTCAGTGGATGGCCGATGGCTTCAGAGACTGCCCTCAACTTAACAAGTTAAAAACTTAACAAAAAAACCCCGCTGCAGATGTTTTTCGGTTCAGAGAAGTTCATCCTTAGTTTTCTGTTTGTCTCCACATCAACAGATGCAAAGAACATGAACTCCATGTGCATACTGAAGAATCAATTCTATGGATGTACTCATTATGAGCTTCAGGTTGCACATTGCATCTTTTATTTATTTATTTGTTTTTTTGTTTTAGTATGTGTATGTACAGGAAGTTCATGAAAAATAATGTAGGACTTCATGCATTTGCATCTATGCTTATTAATGTGTGCTGTCCCTGCTAAATTAAACTGATTAAATAAAATAAAAATGTATAATTTGAGGGAACAATTTATGTAATTACTTGAGGTTTTATCATGCAGCACTTTGGGATTTGATTAAATATAAAGTGCACAAATTAAATTTATTATTATTATTATTATTATTATTATTATTATTATGATGTCAGGAAAAAGTATATTGAGCATGTGAACAACTAAGGTGAGGGAAATATTTATAATATTAGGATACAAATGACTAACTTGTTGGAATGAAATCTCCCTGTTGCAACATCTGTCAAGTTCCATACAAACTAGATAAGGTCGTAAAATGGACTTAGTGTTTGCTAAAGTGCTCTTGACTAAAGTTCTGCTTTTCATGTCTTTGCACTGTTTTGTTGCTGATTACCTCAGTTCAGGCGTAAGCACGAGCACTCTGACTGTGTATCTGGGTCTCCAGAGTCAACAGGGATCAAACCCCAATCAAGTGACTCGGACAGTATCACAGATCATCATTCATCCCAACTTTAACTCTGGAACTTTTGAAAACGACGTCTGCCTCCTGAAGCTCTCCTCACCCGTGACTTTCACCATCTACATTCAGCCCGTCTGTCTGGCAGCCACACGCAGCACCTTCTACAAGGGGACTGTCTCCTGGGCCACCGGCTGGGGCAATGTTGGAACTGGAGGTGAGTCAGAAAGGACCTGGATTACATTTATTTTCAGAGACAATCTGATTACAGTGGTGGCAATAACTATTTTTTCTCAGGATTCATTGAGTGATAAGCAGGTTTGAGCCCAAACGCACAACAGTGGAGAGCTGACATCAGTTTGCAAGGTTTATAAGCAAAAAGCAGAATAATGTGGCTTACTTGGAAGCATGGTAGATATGTGACACAGATCAGAGGCCTGTGCTACAAAGCGAGGTAACTGGCTTATCAAGGTAACTTCAGGAGTAACTTTCTGATTAACCCGTACATCGAAAGGTGGATAGGATTTACCTGAGGTCTGCTGCCATGGCAATTTACACGGCATTTCTAAACTGCTCTGATCAGGTTATTTTGTGGTTAACGCAAAGTTATATATGTGGACTGCACACCACATTTGTACTCAGTCTTAATGAGTACTGTTATTAAACACAAATAAAACAAATAAAAATAAATAAACTTGATAAAATGTTTAGATTTCATCCTGACTTGTTCCCCTGGTGTTGCAGCTGAAAAGAAGTTATTCATAACACAACAGCATTACATTTAAACAGGTGGCCAACCAACAGTTAGTTGTCAGTTAGTCAGTTAGCTAAACTTCATGATGTTAAAATCTGGATGACCTGTAATTTACTAATGTTGAACACTGTACTGGGGCCCAAGCACCTCCATGACGCATTATCTAAAGATATAGTTACTCTGGATGGCATCAGCCAGGCCTCCAGCACCACTGTGAGGAATCTCTGAGTTATTTTTGATCAGGACATGTCGTTTAACTCTCACATTAAACAAACTTCAAGGACCGTCTTCTGTCACCTTGGTTACTGTCCAAAAATCTGGAAATGATGCAGAAAAATTAGTCCATGCATTTGTTACTTCTAGTCTCGATTACTGCAGTTCTTTATTTTCAGGTTGCTTCAGCTGATCCAGAATGCTGCAGCTCGTGTTCTGACAGGAACCAGGAAAAGAGATCATATTTCTCCTGTCTTAGCTTCTTTGCATTGGCTTCCAGTAAAATCCAGAATAGAATTTAAAATACTTCTTCTCACCTACAAAGCTCTTAATGGTCAGGCACCATCTTATCTTAAAGAGCTCATAGTACCTTACTACCCCACCAGAGCACTGCGCTCCCAGAATGCAGGGTTACTTGTGGTTCCTAGAGTCTCCAAAAGTAGACTAGGAGCCAGAGCGTTCAGCTATCAAGCTCCTCTCCTGTGGAACCAGGTTCCAGTTTGGTTTCAGGAGGCAGACACCATCTCCACATTTAAGAGTAGGCTTAAGACTTTCCTCTTTGATAAAGTTTATAGTTAGCGGCTGGCTAAGATATTGAAAAATGGCTGGCATGGTCCTTTAGGTTCAAGTAGTGAGAATGTTTGCTTGATCCACAGAGGAACACCTGGAAACACTTGAGGTGTGCCACAGATCACTGATGTGTTTATTAAACTGCCCATTTTGTGTGAAACCATGTTAAAAGATGTGAACACTTGTTTATTAACCTGAATTTGTGCCTCTCCAGTGTCCCTTCCTTTCCCACAAAACCTAATGGAGGTGCAGCAACCAATTGTGGGGAACAGAGAGTGTAACTGTAACTATGGAGTTGGTGTGGTCACAGACAACATGATCTGCGCCGGGTTCAGTGCTGGAGGAAAGGACATCTGTCACGTGAGCATTTTTACTCCTGTGTTTGTGTCAGATTTCACTTTCTGCAAAGATTCCTTCTCCTAAATGTTTCTCTCCTTTAAGGGGGATGGAGGAGGTCCGCTGGTGAGCAAGCAGGGCGGTCGCTGGATCCAGGCGGGAATCGTTTTACCAGTAGTAAGGGCTGTGCCCAGCCTAATATCCCATCAGGCTACACCCGAGTGTCCCAGTATCAGTCCTGGATCAACAGCCAGATCACCAGCAACCAGCCAGGCTTCATCACCTTTACCTCCGGTGGGACTGACGGTGACCTCAGCATTACCTGTTCTGGCCTGCCATCATCAATACCCCAAGGTGAGTGCCTACCATGTCCAGACTTTAATTTTTAACATTTCGCCTTGGAAAGCTTAATATTAGATATTGTTGTTCTTCTTCTTCTAACAAACAGTTGTTTCATATTCTGTTTCAGAATGTATTTGAAAGGAGATGTGTTCATTTACTGTTTTACATAATGAAGTGCATTTGAACCATGATTTGTTCACTAACTGTTGTACATCATGAATTTCATGGCAGCATCATGGTTGTTTATAAAACAATAACGTTAAATAATTGTGATCACAGGAGCACGACTCTTCGTAAAGAGTAAACCTGACTTCATGTGTAAAATCAGTGGAGTGCCCCTTTAACTTCTGCTACTGTCTTGTTTTTGTGACTTTAAGACATCATCAGGGACTGAAGCAATAACAGTAGTAGTAGTAGTATTCATAAAACTCATTAGTATTAGTAGTAATAAGATTCACAGCAGTAGAATAACATATTCATTTCATTCCTCACTAAAAAAAACGTCCGTATAGGTTGATTATTCAAGCAGAGTATTACGACTTATATTTACACTTATTGTTAGGCTGTGACCTCTAGTGGTCATAAGACGTAACAAAAGAGGAAGACAGCGGACACATTTTGGTTACTGACTTTCGTGGTCAAGATTTCAAGGGGAATTTTGAAAACAACTGCAAACTCCTTTTCTGTAAGTGTAAATTATTTTCTAGTCTGTTAGCTGAGAGAGGACAGGGTTAAAAGCCACTTATTAAAAATCTTTTTGTTCAAATAAGTTAGCATAGCATTTGCCTCCAACCCCATTTTGCTCACTCTGTGTCTTTATTGTCTCTCTCCTCAGTTTGTGGTCAGCCTACGCTGAACACCAAGATTGTTGGAGGACAGGTGGCCTCTGCAGGCAGCTGGCCCTGGCAGGCCAGTCTGCAAACCTCTGCAGGGTTCCACTTCTGTGGAGGAACCCTCATCAACAATCAATGGGTGCTGACTGCTGTGCAATGTAACTAGACAAAAATTAACATACCATGTACTCCTGTAAACAGCCTGTCTAAGGCAGGGTTCCCAACTTGGGGTTGAGACCTTAGATCTTTGCAACTCGAGTTTAAATGATTTTATCATTCATCATCATTCAAGGTGAAAACCGACGTTGTTTCAACCTGTGATGATGGGTAGCAAGCAGACAATGCTTAATTTGTGAGAGGTCCACAGCCAACAAGGTTGTGAAAAGGCAGGGGAGAAAAGAAAAAAGAGGCACTTAAGCAAGAATTTAGGGTGCATTTTAGGCCCTATGCAGCTCTAGAGTTGACCAAAGGGGGCAGAGCGATATTCTGGTTACACCATCTTATTTTCATGATAACAAATTTAAAAACATGTTAAAAACCCTGTGATCCCTGACTCACTGTACCTGTTGTTCTCATTTCTCATTTATTTATTTAAGGACAGTGCACATTAATCAACATTTCTGTAAATGTGCCAGTGTTAGCCAGCAGGCTAATTTTCAACTGTAGTCCATTAAATATCATGTTAGATCCCATGCAGCAGACAGATGCAGGATGGAAGTTTAAGGTGATTTATTGATTCACAGAAAGAAAATGTGCAGGGGAGGGCTGGCCTGAGGCAAGACACCAGGCAGCAGTCAGGTGGAGGAGCAGCTGGGCGGATGTGATATCCTGAGGCAGAGGGGAAAAGGAGAATGAGCAAGGCAACCAAAACACACGGTCAAAAACTTGCAGATAACTGGTCAAACTTGAACAGATTCAGGTTGGGCTCGAATGTCAAAGACATACAGTTGATTACTCAACGATCCAGCAGGGAATGAACGCTGAGCTGCGATCCTTAAGTATTGTCATCTTAGGTGATCATAGGTGTCATTTACACTGAGGACGCTGGGGACATGTCCCTACCACTTTTTGAAATGGCTAATTATGTCCCCAACACTTTTTGAAAGCATTTGTTAAAAGTGTTCTGAAAATTACCTTGCAACAAGTGTGCAAATGTTAGCTAACAAATGAAAATGCTTTGAGAAAGGTTTATTAGCGCAATAACAACACATTCAATGCAATGTAAATAAAGAGGAAAGAAATGTGCATCTTTCAAAAGAAAAAAAACTTTAGCTAAAAAAACAAGCAACTGATTAGTTCATTATATTTGATTATATTTTTATGTTTTAAATTGTCATGCGCCACCTGAATTTTGTTTCCTTTTATATAAATAAAAACTTTTCCACCAATTACTGCAGAAAATGTCTCCAGAATGCTGGAAATAAGGTGTTGGATGATCAAAATCTTCTGGGGGAGGACCCTTACATCCTTACAAATATTTCAGCATTAAATAGTTATTCAAAACAGTGTTAAAATATTTTCTCGTCCTGTTCTCATGAACCTAATAATGTGCATTGTGACGTCTCGACCTGCGCCCTGTCCCCACCACTTTTCAACACAAAGTGACACCCCTTTAGGTGAGTGATTAGAAATGGGGTGCAGGTGAGTCAGCACTCCAACCGCGGCAGGCGGAGTAACGCCCCCTCTCATCTCTGCAGGACAGTAACAGACGAAGCGACAGAAGAGAGCCAGAAAACCACAAATCGATGACTTTAAAATGCAACAAGCACCCACTTATACTAACAGAGAAACAAAATCAAAGCACTTTTACTCACACAGGACTCAAGGCAGGGGGGCACTGAAACCACTACATCAATTCATTTGTTCTCTCAACCGAATCTTTATTAACAGATCACTCCCAAGTCGTCACATATGGACTCATGGTCAAGACCCCTTGGTGTCAGTTTCTAACACACTGAGAAGCCCCTCAACGTCATAGTTTAATGCACTGGGGGAAGCTCTGTAGCATCATTTATAGTATATTTAACATATATACAGTATTTAGTTTCTGAAGGTCTCCACTGCAGCACATGCAAAGAACATGAACTTTATGTGCAGACTGAATGGAAAATTATAAATTTAAGGGAACAACTTTTCTAATTAGGACTTGAGGTCATGAAAACATTAATTGAGCACATGAACTACTAATTTGTGGGAATGATGTCTCCATGTTGCCACATCTATCAGGCTCCATACAAGCTAGACTAGACGTGGTCTTAAAGGTGTCTGCTAAAGTGACCTGGACAACAGTTCTGCTTTCAATGACTTTGCACTGTTTTGTTTTACTTCTGATTACAGCACAGGTATAACCACGAGCACGCTGACTGTTGTTCTGGGTCTTCAGAGTCTACAGGGATAAAACCCCAATCAAGCGTCTCGGACAGTATCACAGATCATCATTCATCCCAACTATAACTCCAGAATTCTGGAAAACGACATCTGCCTCCTGAAGCTCTCCTCACCCGTGACTTTCACTTCCTACATCCAGCCCGTCTGCCTGGCAGCTCCAGGCAGCACCTACTACAAGGGGACTCTCTCCTGGGCCACCGGCTGGGGCAATGTTGGATCTGGAGGTGGGTCAGAAAAGACCTGTATTACATTTATTTTCAGAGACAGTATAACTACAATGGTGACAACAACAGTTTTTTTCAGAAATTTCCATGTTAAAATGTAGTTCCTCCTTTACCCAGGGGAGCAACCAAACCTTCCTGCAACTAACTGGCTGTAATAATAATAATAATAATCTTTATTTGTAGAGCACTTTTCAAAAACAAGTTACAAAGTGCTTTAACAAGTGTAAAGACAATAATACCCAAGAGACAATAATACAAAAATAGTACAAGATAAAAGCATGAAAACATTGAAAAGACTAAAATACACATTTGAGATAAATATAAATTAGTAAAATAGAATAAAATAAAAGGGATAAAATAAAGTCAAATAAGATCGGGAAAGGCTCTCCTATAAAAGTATGTTTTAAGAAGGGACTTAAAAGAGTTCACTGACTCAGCCGACCTGATTTCCTCGGACAGGCTGTTCCAGAGCCTCGGGGCCCTGACAGCAAACGCTCTTTGCCCTTTAGTTTTCAGTCGAGACTCTGGAACAGACAATAGACCTCGATCAATAGATTTTTGGGTTAAACAGGTGATAAGGCTGTTGCAATAATCCAGGCGTGATGAGATGAAGGCGTGTAAAATGGTCTCGGCTAAATTTTCTATTTGATTTGTTTTATGATTCCCCGTACAGTTAAAATCTGTGTTTATTGTAGGTCTGAACAACAAAGGACCACAAACAACATTAATCAGAAAGATTTCTCTTTTCTGTTATTTCCCCCATTAACTTTTATTATGCAGACAATTAAAATCAGAGAGAGTCAGTCAGCAAGAAACACTATTTACATAATTTATCATCATTTCCATTCAGTCACATGTAAGACTGACCATTCCTGAGCGTTTAGTCCAAATGGACAACAAAACAAATGTGATAAACACGTAAGGAGTCAGACTAAACAAGTCAATAAACTGCACTAAACTGTTCACTACTCTTCCAGCACTGCGTGTGTGCACGAGAGATAAACCCACTAGTGATGGCCTTAGACGACGAAGCCCGGGGTGGTGATGACGCATAGATAAGATGCTTGCCTTTGTGTGGGAGACCTGGGTTTGATTCCCACTATGTGACATCCACTATTGTGTCCCTGAGCAAGACACTTAACCCCTAGTTTCTCCAGAGGTGTGCGACCTCTGACATGTATAGCAATTTTAAGTCGCTTTAGATAAAAGCGTCAGCTAAATGAATAAATGTAAAACTGTCCATTGTGTGTGAAACCATTCGAAACCACATTTCACCACTTGTGTTGTTTACTAAACTAAATTTGTGTGTCTTCAGTGTCCCTTCCATCCCCAGGAAACCTCATGGAAGTGCAGCTGCCGATTGTGGGGAACAGACAGTGTAGCTGTACCTATGGACTGAGCATCATCACAAGCAACAAGATGTGCGCTGGGTTCAGTGCTGGAGGGATGGACACCTGTCAGGTGATCATTTTTACGCCTGTGTTTGTGTCAGATTTGACCTTCTGCAAAGATTCCTTCTCCTAAATGTTTCTGTCCTTTAAGGGGGATGGAGGAGGTCCGCTGGTGAGCAAGCAGGGCGGTCGCTGGATCCAGGGGGGAATCACCAGTTTTACCAGTAGTCTGGGCTGTGCCGTGCCGAATATCCCATCAGGCTACACCCGAGTGTCCCAGTATCAGTCCTGGATCAACAGCCAGATCACCAGCTTTCAGCCAGGCTACTACACCTACACGTCTACTGGGACTGACGGTGACCTCAGCGTCACCTGTACACCACCAAAAAACACACCCTAATGTAAGTGCCAGCCCTGTCCAGACTTTAAATGTTTTTACTTTCTCATGACCAAAATACAGGACCACGACCATGAATTCAAGTTCACTGGTGAGTTCTGTGTGACAAAGTATTAGTCACATTGTATCTAACTACGTCAATCAGGATTTTATATATCTCGCTCTGTGTGTCTTTTCTCTTTTCTCATACTAGTACATCACACACACACACACACACACACACACAACTTGCACCCACACACAAGAAACAACTATGTCTCTTCGTTCTGTCAAGTTAAATATGGTGTGCCTCAGGGGTCAGTCTTAGGACCCATTTTGTTTTCCTTGTGTCTGCTTCCCCTTGGACATATTATCCATAAACATGGCATTTCTTTTCATATTTATGCTGATGACACACAAATGTACTTGCCCCTCAGATCCACAGACCCTGGAATGCTGAGTTCACTTAACAACTGCCTTTGTGAAGTTAAAAAATGGCAGCCAAATAATTTCATCCAGCTGAACGCAGACAAAACAGAAATCCTGGTCATCGGGTCCCTGCAGATGGCAAATCAAATACTGCCATCTGCTGGTTCCCTAGCAAATCACATTAAGCCTGTGGCAAAGAACCTTGGTGTTTGGTTTGATAGTAATTTAAATTTTGAGCAGCACACCACAAAGCTTGTTCAATCATGTTTTTATCAACTTAGAAATATAGCTAAAATTCGATCAATGTTAACTTTTAAGGACACTGAGACCATTTTACACGCCTTCATCTCATCACGCCTGAATTATTGCAACAGCCTTTTCACCTGTTTAACCCAAAAATCTACTGATCGACTCCAGACTGTCCAGAACTCAGCTGCCAGGCTTTTAACCAGAACAAAGAAATATGACCACATTACTCCTATTTTAGCTTCATTACACTGGCTCCCAGTATGTTTTAGAATTGACTTCTATTGATCACTTTTAAAGCTCTTCATGGCCTCTCGCCTTGTTATATTTCTGAACTTTTAGTCCCATACGCACCAGCACGTACCTTGAGATCCTCGGGCAGAGGTCTGTTGTCTGTTCCAGAGTCTCGACTGAAAACTAAAGGGGACAGAGCGTTTGCTGTCAGGGCCCCGAGGCTCTGGAACAGCCTGCCCGAGGAAATCAGGTCGGCTGAGTCAGTGAACTCTTTTAAGTCCCTTCTTAAAACATACTTTTATAGGAGAGCCTTTCCCGATCTTATTTGACTTTATTTTATCCCTTTTATTTTATATTTATCTTAAACGTGTATTTTAGTCTTTTCAGTCAAGATAAAATCTTGTATTGTTTTTGTATTATTGTCTTTTGGGTATTATTGTCTTTACACTTGTTAAAGCACTTTGTAACTTGTTTTTATTATTATTTGAACTCTTTTAAGAATAACGCCGCCGGATCGCTAGTTGGCATCGTTTATGGTCGGAACTACGACAGTATCTGATCCTCTTCGACCTTCCAACATTCGTTCTTGATTAATGAAAACATTCTTGGCAAATGTTTTCGCTTCCTATTCCATTATTCCTAGCTGTGGTATTCAGGCGACCAGGCCTTCTAATTTTTTCAAAGTAAACGCTTCGGACCCCGCGGGACACTCAGTTAAGATCATCGAGGGGGGCGCCGAGAGGCAAGGGCTGGGACAGACGATAGCTCGCCTTGCCGCGGACCATCAGCTCAAATCTGAGATCCAACTACGAGCTTTTTAACTGCAGCAACGTTAAGAAACACTGTTGGAGCTGGAATTACTGCGGCTGCTGGCACCAGACTTGCCCTCCAATGAATCCTCGTTAAAGAATTTAAAGTGTACTCATTCCAATTACAGGCCCTCGAAAGAGTCCTGTATTGTTATTTTTCGTCACTAACTGCTCAAGTCGTGAGTGGGTAATTTG
The DNA here is from genome assembly GCF_021292245.1 of Micropterus dolomieu. Classification (NCBI taxonomy): domain Eukaryota; kingdom Metazoa; phylum Chordata; class Actinopteri; order Centrarchiformes; family Centrarchidae; genus Micropterus; species Micropterus dolomieu. Next base: position 29,208,685 of record NC_060151.1, read on the forward strand.
TGCGCATGCTGCCTTCCCAGATGTGGTAACTGTTTCTCAGTAATCGAACCCTGATTCCCCGTTAGCCGTGGTCACCATGGCAGGCACAGAAAATACCAAGTCTATGGGGCAGACATTCGAATGAGATGTCACCACCACAAGGGCCAGCGATCAGCTCAAGGAAATATAGAGTCATCAAAGCGGCCGGGGCACCCCGAGCGGCACCCTAAATGGGTTTTGGGTCTGATAAATGCACGCATCCCCGGAGGTCAGCGCTCGTTTGCATGTATTAGCTCTAGAATTGCCAAATTTATCAAAGTAACATTAGAGAGATCAAAGGAACCTAACTGATTTAATGAACCATTCGCAGTTTCACTGTACCGGCCATGTGTAATCTTTGAGACAAGCATATGCTACTGGCAGGATTAAATTCAGCGGGTTGCCATATTGGCAAAAGTCTATGATCACTTCGGCAAGGTTCATTGGTGAAAAAAACTTTGGCGCCCCTGGTAGACCAAACTGTAGCCCTGGTACACCGTTTGGTGGCCCAGGTATTCCACCGTGCTCCCCTGGTAGACCACTCGATGGCCCTGGTACTCTGCCTGGTGACCAGGACTCAGTCACAGATGACTCCCCGGGTTGGATAAACTGACGACCAGAAGCCCTGTCACCTCTGGAAGCCATATGGTGAAGCTGGTGAAAAAACTTGTCAAAGTTTCACTCCCTGAGTTTGCTCAAAAATATGACCAATGAGCATTGTTCATTGGTGAAATACAAAGTCAGAATTTCGGCCTCAAAATGAAAAACAATTCAACATAAATTAATAAAAATAAAAGATGAGGAGATAATATTAAAGTGACGAATGGAAAAAAATTCAGATAAATTACAGGCTTTTCGCAGTTTCAGATTAGCTTCATTCGGCCTTTTTCTCTCCTGCCTCTGCCTGACCCCAGACACCTTGGAGGAGCCAAGCAGCCGAGCTTGCTTCTCAAACTTGGTTAAATCATGTAAAATGAACAAATTCAATAAATCTAAGAAAACACAGGGAAGGGTAGATGAAAAATTATCCACATGAAGCAACTCGGAGCCAGGCGTGGATCTGTGCAGTCTAGGCTTGACCCTTGGCTTGTTGTGGGAGAAATACAGCCAGCTGGAGACGTGGCACCTTCCTTAGAAGTTTAACCAAGGAAGGAACTGTTGAAAATACAGTAATAATACTGTGAAAACAACAAGATGTACAGTAACATACGGTACACCACTTATACAATTAGGGAACTGTTGAAAATACAGTAATAATACTGTGAAAACAACAGGATGTACAGTAACATACTGTATAACTCTTATACAGTAAGAAACTGTTGGAAATACAGTAATACTACTGTGAAAACAACAAAAATCATTTATAGTGCAGCTGCCAGAAACTCCACAGTTGTTATAGTCTACTTGCATTTGTACTGCGATGGCACGGTTCAATCTTGGTGGTGCCCCTAGGGACATTATTCAGAATTACCATACATATACATGTACTTTTCCTCTCTCATACACATATGAAACCAAATTCATTCACATACTATACTATACTCTCCAACTGAAACGCTCTCACACACATACAACTGAAACGCTCTCACACACACAACTGAAACGCTCTGACACACTCAAGTAAAATGTATGTTGTATAAAAGCATTTCATTACGTTGTATGAGAGGATTTCAGCTGAACAGGAAGGCATTTCAGTTGAACAGGAAGGTATTTCAATTAAACAGGAAGGCATTTCAGTTGAACAGGAAGGTATTTCATTTAAACAGTTAGGCATTTCAGTTGAACAGGAAGTTGTTTAAATAAAAGCACACATCTCACAATACAAGCGAACAACTGTTGATCATACAACGGTATTATGTTTATTGCTTCTGACAAGCATCGGCACACAGTTTGATTTCTTCCAAAGTATATGCTCAATTACAAACTAATCAGATGGGTCGGCTTTAGCCCACTGCTAGTTATCAAATGCCAACACACCAGCGCTGGGAGGCGCCATAGGGAGGCGCACTCTGACCAGACAGACTCCTGACAGAGCTAGAGAAGGAGAAAAGAAATGCAGAGCTAGAGAAGAAAGAGCCAAATGTGACATTCACTAAGAAGTTACATAAAAAAAAGAATTATCTGTACACTGAATAGTTTTGAAGCTCTATAGATGGTGTCATTTATTGTGACCTT
>NC_060151.1:29210977-29249028 GCF_021292245.1 Micropterus dolomieu
TGCCCTTGTCCCTGGCAGTGGCAGCAGCGTACCAGATGGTGATGGAGGAGGTGAGGATGGACTCAATGATAGCGGTGTAGAAGTGCACCATCATTGTCTTTGGCAGTCTGAACTTCTTCAGCTGCTTCTTGGTGAGGGAGGTGATGTCCAGCTCCCACTTGAGGTCCTGGGAGATGATGGTGCCCAGGAAGCGGAAGGAGTCCACAGTGGTGACTGGGGAGTCACACAGGATGATGGGGGAGGGTGGGGCTGGGCTCTTCCTGAAGTCTGTGACCATCTCTACTGTCTTCAGAGCGTTGAGCTCCAGACTGTTCTGGCTGCACCAGGTCACCAGATGGTCGATCTCCCACCTGTAGGCGGACTCATCCCCACCTGAGATGAGCCCAATAAGGGTGGTGTCGTCCGCAAACTTCAGGAGCTTGACAGACTGGTGACTGGAGGTGCAGCTGTTGGTGTACAGGGAGAAGAGAAGGGAGGGAAAGAATGCAGCCTTGAGGAGATCCGGTGCTGATGGTCCTGGAATCAGAGACATGTAATAAAAGCTGACGTTTTGTGACAATGATTCCTGGTTCATCTTGTTCCAAATCAAGTTCACAGGAAGCCTGAGCCTGTCTGAGTGATTCCTCATTATTTGAAATGTGTGCAGGGTTTTTTCCCAGCAGGAAATGAAGAAGATTAAATTAGCTCCACAACTAGAGTTGGGAAATCTTCTCTTTTTTCATATCGTCCAATTATGGCTATTCAAGATCACCAATGGGCCATCTGATTACCAGGGGGCTGTGCCAGCATTGAAGATTTAAATGCTCCGTACTTGTATAGCGCCTTTCTAGTCTTTTTGACCACTCAAAGCACTTTTACACTACATCTGCATTCACCCGTCATACACATTCATACACTGAGCCTAAGTGCTCAAACAGAACAGCTGACCTTCCGATTAACGGCCAACCCGCTCTACCTCCTGAGCCACAGCCACTTCTAGCGTCAAAGTGAAACGTGACCTCATGTATTTTGGCCTGTTCTTATTTTTAATATCAAAAATACAAATCATATTCATAACTTAACGACTATGTGAGATGTCAGATCCACAGAAAGAGAAAGCAGACAAACTGGTTAGTAATTAGGACTCAAAGTTCGATTCTGCTGATTAACGGGGCTCAGCAGGCGCTAACATTAAGATAGCTTTCCTTAATAGCTCGACTCCTTACATGTTTGCTTATAACTTATTTGAAGTTGGGTCTCAGACATTGACAGCGTTGTGTTAAGAACACAGATAGACTAACTTCTCAGAGTTAACTTGAAGGCTTTAGTTTTTCTTTTAACTTGTTTGACTTGTTTTCCTTAGTTTAAAAGCACTTTGTTACCTGTAATGAAAAAGGATATACAAATAAAGCTATAATTGTTATTATTAGGACAAAAAGGTTTAATCTGTGAAAATGCATTGTATTTTTAAGGTTTATCAGGTTTGTTTTAGTGTAAAATCTTAATCTGAAAGCATTACTAGTTACTACAGGTGGTGAAAAGGAAATTTTTAAGTACTCAAATGTTATACTTAAGAACAGAACTTTAGTAAATGTACTTTGCTCAGACACGTGACATTTTTGATGTTTTGTGAAACAGGTGATAGGTGAGATGTTGGGCGTGTCAATGGGCAGGTGAGCTTGAGTTGGAGGTAGAGAGAGAGGGAGGGAGGGAGAGGGAGGGAGGGAGGGAGGGAGAAGAAGGGTATTAAAGCAGGTGCATTTCTGATGATATGGACTTGCAGCAATGGCTTTCTACAAAGTGATCTGTGTGGCAACTCTGCTGACTCTCCTGACACAAGGTAAGAACCCTCCTCACTGTGCACAGAGGATCAAGAATCTTTTAATTAAGTAACAGAAGTTGTTAAATAAATCCTGCGTTCAGATTAAACTTTACAAAATTGGAGCAATAAAATGTACTAAACCAAAGTGCTCAGTGGATCCTGTCACACTGAATCAAAATATACATCAATACTATTTATAAAAAGGAGAAGGAGAAATAAAGTATGAAAAGTCCAGGTTTAAAAGTCATTATGTAATCTGTTAAATTTATGGAATATTTAATGAAATTAAAGGGCAAAACTACCCAAATGTATTTTTGACATGTTTAAAAAGAGATTAATCTGCATGTGAGCAGTAATTATAGAAATCAGATAAATGTAATGGAATAAAAATAGTTTTGCACTGAACTCATGGCTTTGTTTAGACTAATTTAAAAGTTAGCCTGGATGCATAAAGTGAAATAACATACATTAATTTCCAAGGACTGCTTTACTGTAATTGTTCTATTCTATTCTGTTCTATCAGATAATTATAAAAAGAATTCAGGAAGCAGCTGCGTGATGTAAATGCTATTTTTCCTGACAGTCACTATTTGCATTCATTCTTGGAGAAATAGGACCTTTCCTTTCTGCATATACCTTTGTGATTAATAAAGTTGTACTCTCAATAAAGACTTTGATACACTCTAATTGGGGATGTTAGGATGCCTTCTGAAGCAGCTGTGAGCTGTACTCTATTAAAGGTGCACATTTGTGTGGATTTATGGTGAGATTTATGTCTGACTACAAGTCTTTTCAGTTTCGATTTGCCATCTCTGATGAAGAAAAGCGCGCTTTTCTCATCCCAAAAAGGTTCTGTCAGACAGTCTAAAGGGGATCAGAAGAGCAAAAACTCAGGCTCATGCACAGCAGAGGACAGGGCAGGAAGGTTTTGTTAAAATACTGTACTCTCATAGATTGTGATTTTATTTATATTATATATCTATTATATTTATATATTACACCTTTTGTCGATAAATATTACCAAGTTATTCTGCAAAAAGAAAACAGATATGTGGGAGAGATTTTGGATGTGCACAATGTTTTAGACATGAGGAGAAAAAATTGATTAATCATTGGTGCCACATGCACATTTAAAAAGGTTACTTCAGTCATGCCTACATGTGTGCTGACTCAGCAGGGATGAAATTAAATGAGAAAAGTTGATCTACAGGAGAAAAATATCTGACAGCAGTTCAAATGCCTGAGAGCCTTAATGCATTTTATAACTCTATATGTTTTATATTTTGAATTGTGGTCTGTAACTGGATATTTTAATAAATAAAATTTAACTCAATGACTTATAGGACGAAAAAAGACTAAAATTACACTGTTAAAAGGTTGCTGTAAATTTTACAATAACTTACTGGCAGCTGGATGCCAGTAAGTTACTGTAATTCGATTAACAGTATCATTACTGTAATTTCAATTACAGTACCATTACTGTAAATTAAATTACAGTATCATTACTGTAATTCCATTCACAGTATCATTACTGTATTTTCATTCACGTTATTATTACTGTATTTTCATTTACAGTATAACTACTGTATTTTCATTCACGGTATTATTATTGTATTTTTCATTTATTTACAGTAGTATTACCGTATTGTCATTTACAGTACTTTCATTTACTGTATGTTTTCAATTACTTTTTCTTCACTTCCATAAAACAAAATCCACATTTAAAAAACATTTTTTTAACTTACAGTCCAATTTCAGGACAGCAATGCAAACCACATATTTCACCCAAAAAGATTACAACATGAACATTTGTTCTTACAATATGCTTTTTAATTTTAAAACATTTACTTATTCAAAGTACAAAGAGACACCTGTGTTCATGTAAAGAGTGATGGCAGGATAAAGACCACAGAAGGTACCTGCAGGATGGTACAGCAAGCACAGTTCAATTAAGTGAGCTGAGATTGAAAGGGATTTGGTTTATGACCCAATGCCTGCAAAACATAACATTTTCTAGAAATCAGTCCAATAGTTTTTGAGACATGTCATGTCATTTCACACACCAAAGTCCGTTGGATTCATTCACTTGGGATTCTTGTCTGAAGAAAATCTTACAACATTCCATATTGTGATATTAGTTATTTTACGCTATACATAAAAATCGTCGGATTCAAAAACGTGTTGAATCTTCTTTCCTTCTGGTGTTAACATCCATCCCAGTCAGTGTGTTCAAGTGATCACAGAAATCTTTTCATGTGAAGAAATAGCCACTGTTCTTTGAATTTATCATTGCTGTGTGGGGGTTGGTGATGGCATAGCTCTTATAAGCATATGTGACAGCAAGCAACAGTGGCTTCTAGTAGGGTTCAAGCGTTAATCTCGGATCGAGTCCAGAATCGTTCTCACCATAGCTAAATGCTCCTGCTTCATGGGTCACTGGCCTTGTGCGACACATTGTCGCAAATTCAGTGGCATTTTCTCCCACCAGACTTCATATGATCTCACCCAGTCAGAGATGTAAATAGTGACATGGCTTCGTAGCCCTGAAGATGAAGAGTCAGCTGGAGAGTTGCCAAGCTGGTAAGATGTATGGTCTCCATGGCCTGTGTGAAGAATTAAAAAATCTTTATTGTATAATTGCATGTGTTGTTCAGGCATTTTAAGGAGTGTATAAACCCAAAGCTGAAATATCCACTACCACAGGAGTATCGAATACCTTGCTATACAAACATTTTATTTCTGATACAGTCCTATCAGATTTGCTCCAGTACAGGGTATATACAGGAATACGGAAGTAAAATTCAATACCTTTTAAGACCTTTTTCAGGACCTCTACAACATATTTTAAGACTGATGTGCCACTTTAAGCTGTAACTGGTCATGTCAGCAACACACCTTTAAAAGGGACATTGTGGAGATTTTAAAAGGAATTTAACGTATCTGTCTCTGTCACAGAGCGACTGGAGCACCGGCATATCTCTCGTTGCTCTGGTGACGAGTCCGACTATGTTTTGAACAATTAGCGGTGGGGTGGGGGTTACGGTAGGTTGTTGTCTTAAAAGTTGCACACACACTGCTCAGTAAAAAAAATGTTCTTATCTGTTTGTAAAGGCACATGTGAGAACCCGGTGTGGGCGGAGATAATGAGCAGAGTGCAGCGCATACAGACAAGAAAGCGTCACACACCTTTTCTGTCTGATTAAATTGCACACTATTTTGTGGTTATGTAATCGCACGTGACGACATCGCGATTGTGATTGCAATTAGATTAATCGCGCAGCCCTAATATTATTTACATGATGTTACTATATTCATTATAATTTCATATAAAAGAATATTGTATATAGCTATAGCTTACCACTATTATAATATTATTCCAGTTACAGCTGTTTCATTTTGGGGTTGTTGTTTGTGCAAGAAAAATGCTCTACATAGTAGTAAGTCTCTAACTTTTATTTTAAGCAGGCTACTAAGTCGTCAGTAATCATGCCTGTTTATGCAGAACAATGAGTTCAACATTTGAAAAGTTTGCTGTAGCCCATCAAACCTTTTTTAAATGTCCCGCTCCATCCAGATCTGTTCACCATCCATATGGTAGTTATCATGTTGGATATGATGTGAATATTTGTGAGAATGACTGTGGTGCAGTTGAAACAAAGAAATGTAGTTTAAAAGTGAGTTTAATATTAGCTGCATATAGTCATGTGTTTGGACATAATTTCATTAAATACGAAATGAGTGAGATGTTATTAATGTAAAATAGACCTCTAAAAACCTTACTGTCAATTTGAACCTAGACACAGGGCCCAGGAGTCCGGCACACTACCGACTGAGCTAAACGTGCGCTCGAGTATCCAAGCATTTCAAATAATTTTACTATGTTCTGGCCCGATTTTTTATGATGAGTTCTCCAGCTGGCTGCCCTCAAGCGATGACAACATTCCGTCTCATCCGCTTCCATTATAAACTCAGAAAAAGCCTGAATTCTTTACCAGACTAAAATCGCGATAGTAGAAAAAGTATAAAAGATATCAAAAAGTTGAATACAAGTTTAATAGCTTAAAGATTTCTCAGCATTTTTAAAATTGAAATGATAAACAAAGCTTAAAGTATGCAGAAGTAGGCTTTGAAAGCTGAAGGAGCTTAAAAAGGATTTGAATATTTCCCCATCCGCTCCCCATTATAAACTCAAAAAAAAGCCTGAAGAGTTCATCAAACTAAAACACCTGTAGTGAAAAAAGTATAAAAGATATGAAAAAGTTGAATACAACTTTAATAGCTTAAAGATTTCTGAACATTTGAACAAAGTTGAAATGAGAGAAATAGCTGAAAGTATGCAGAAGTAGTAGGCTTTGAAAGCTGAAGCAGCTGAAACATGATTCTCCACTGACTTACATTGTAAAAAAATTACTTAAAAAGCTTAATAGCTTAAAAAGTATAAAAGTTACAAAATAGTTGAATATTTCCCATAATGTCCTTAAAGAGCTCAACATTATGAATTGAATGGTTTTTGTAGCACAAAGTATGCTGAAGTTATCAAAGGCCAAAAAACGTACGGAAGAATAATAATAAAGCTTTGGATAACAATCACTATTGTTGTATTATTTGTATTTATTTTTCAAGCCAGAAATCTAGTTTAGTACAAGCTAACTAGTAAAGTTGAATTGTGCTTGAATTGAAAATTAAAGGCGCTGAATTTATTTTAACACAGACCTATAATTCTGCAACTTAAAGCCACCTTAAAAATTAACTTTCTTATTCTTTTCAGTCTGTCCTTGTAGTAGGAGTTTCTTGTAAGCATTTAAAGTAATATGTGTGGATTTAATTTAAGCCAATTATGTGAACTATAGCCAAGACATATCAGTAAATATAAATACACAATTACTGTATCATAAAGATTTTGTTTGTTTTATGTTTTCAGAGTCTCACTCACAACTAAGTGGTAAGTCGAAGTTTCTATGGTCACACCTGTCTGTCTGTCTGTCTGTCATTGGGACATTTTTTGTGGACATGTTTTTGGGACGTAAACATGTTGTTAATACCTTCTTTACTTTCTTTTATCTAATTATTTCCCCACTTTGTCTGTCTCTCTCTCTCTCCTCAGTCTGTGGTCGACCTACACTCAACACCAAGATTGTTGGAGGACAGGTGGCCACTCCAGGCAGCTGGCCCTGGCAGGCCAGTCTACGAACCTCTGGGTCCCACTTCTGTGCAGGAACCCTCATTAACAATCAATGGGTGATGACTGCTGCTCAGTGCTGCTCAAGGTAATCAGAGAGGGTAGGGGCGGCGACAAAAAAACATACAGTCTGTCTAAATTGGGGGCAGGAATCTCTCCAAGCGGTCGCAAGATAAATCTGAGAGGTCTTGAGAGGACAGATAAAAAACATTTTTCTGCTACTGAAATTTGACCGATATCACCATCCAAGGAGAAAATGTGTGTTGTTTAAACCTTTGATGATGTGTATCAGCAGACAATGATTCATTTTGAGGGGTCATTAGCCAAAAAGGATGGTTACTGCTTCTCTAAGAGGCAGGGAAAGAAAATTAAAGAGGATTATTCTAGAAAGAGTTTAGGATGCATTTTAGGGTTCATTTTTGAGAGGTCATATTATGCTTTTTGGCTTTTCCCTCTCCTTTATTTAGTTATAAATCTTTTTTTTTGTGCATGTAATAGGTTTGCAAAGTGAAAAAGCCCAAAGCCCACCCCAAAGGGAGTTCCCATCTTCCACAGAAAACAGCTCGTTTATAGTCCAGCTGTTTCCCTTTCCCCTAATGCAATCTCTAAACCCACTGGCTATGGTCTGACAGCTATTTAGCTTTTATTAATTTTGTAAACTGGTTACTGTGAAACAATCCGGTCATAGACGTCTCCCGCTTGATTCTCGCGTCACATGTTGCTAATCGAACTGTCAACATGGGGTGCATCTCAAGTCTCTTATTTGTTGTTTCTTTGCTTAAACCGGAAGTTGTTCTTCTCCGACATCTTGCAGACCGTCCCAAAGCTCTTATTTGTGCTCCGAGGAGCAAGGAGCGATCTCTGAGGAGCTATGAGTGAACATACACGAGTGCCGCTTTGGCGGAAGTCTTTGACAGACGACACGCCCCTTTATTTGATAGTTCTGATGTATCGCAATACTGTTTCATACAGATAGACAGATAGGCCTGATTAAACTAAAGTGTATCACTGCCAAGTTTTATATGTGATTTGTTTTATGATTCGCCTTCTTCATTTATTATAAAGATTTTTCTTTTCCTTAAATTTCCCACAGAAATTTTTATTATAGAGACAATTAAAGTCAGGGAGAGATGGAGAGAAACACTTTCTACATCATTTATCGCCATTTCCATTCAGTCACATGTGGTTGATCATGTGTGTGGTCCAAATATAGACGACAAAAAAACTAATCGAGTAAGGACTAAACAAGTCACAAAACTGCATTAAAGACTCAGAAGAAGCAAACACAGGGAAAGAAAGACTGCACATACGACTGCATCTGATGAAAGCAGAATAAAATCAGGAAAGGACGTCACATTTCTCTAAAAGCAAATTTCCTCGTTCCTTCTCTCCTTGCATGATTTCCTTGCAAGTGAGGGAAACGTGGATGGAATTAAGAGAACTGAATCAGAATCAGTTTTATTTGCCAGGTATGTGTACACGTATGAGGTATTTGACTCAGGATTGTACAATGCTCACGATGTGCAAAGGAAAACCCCTGTTGATATTGCAGGTGTTTTTCAGTTTAGAGATGTTCATGTTACGAGGTGTGGCATGTGGACAGAGAGGACCCAAATGCAGCACTCTGAGGGAAGGAGGTTTATTGAGGGAAAAAGGGTGAGAGGGACTGGAGTGGAGGGAGAGGAGGACGTCGGGGAAGCACAGGCACGGGGAACCAAGGAGACAGGGGGCCGGGGGGAACACAGGGGCCGAGGAAGCGAGGAGAGGCGGGGGAACAGGGAGGACGCCGTGAGGGAAGTCCGAGGAGGAGAGGGCCGGTGGATGAGCCCAGCCGAACAAAGGACGAGGGTGAGTGTACCTGGGAGGGAAACAGACAGAGAGACAAGGTTAGGGAAGACAGCGACAAGGCACAGGGTAAATGTAAAAAAACAAGAAACATGAAAGCCTGAACACGGAAGTGGCATCGGGTATGGAGCAACGACAATCAAGTGAGGATGGTGTCGAGAACCGGGGTTGAAATACAGGTTGATTACTGGCAGGTGTGGCAGGCTGACGAGGTGGCTGATGAGATGCAGGTGCAGGTAGTTGGCTGGGCTCAGGAGCAGAGGGAGAGAGAGCACACAGGGGAGAAAACACAGGGAGGCAGGCAGGGAACAGGAAACCAAGGAAAAAAGCAGAAACACTGATAAAAAGTAGAATAAACCAGGACACTCACCTTCAGCCGGGCTGCCACCACAACAGTTCATCCATTATATTCTGTTGATCTCCACACCAACAGATGGAAAGAACATGGACTACATGTACAGTCTGAAGTATTAATTCATAATTAAAGGGAACAATTTATGTAATTAGGACTTGAGGTCAGGAAAAAAAGTATTTTGAGCACATGAATGACTAAGATGAGGGAATTGTTTTTAATATTAGGATTCAAATTACTAACTTGTGGAAATGAAATCTCCCTGTTGCAACATCTATTAATCTCTATACAAACTAGATGTGGTCATAATATGGACTTAGTGTTTGCTAAAGTGCTCTTAACTACAGTTCTGTTTTTCATGTCTTTGCACTGTTTTGTTTCTCTTCTGATTACCTCAGATCAGGCGTAAGCACGAGCACTCTGACTGTGTATCTGGGTCTCCAGAGTCTACAGGGAATAAACCCCAATCAAGTGTCTCGGACAGTATCACAGATCATCATTCATCCCAACTTTAACTCTGGAACTTTTGAAAACGACATCTGCCTCCTGAAGCTCTCCTCACCCGTGACTTTCACCACCTACATTCAGCCCGTCTGTCTGGCAGCCACAGGCAGCAACTTCTACAAGGGGACTGTCTCCTGGGCCACCGGCTGGGGCAGTGTTGGAACTGGAGGTGGGTCGGAAAGGACCTGGATTACCTTTATTTTCAGAGACAAACTAATTACAATGGTGGCAATAACTATGTTTTCTCAGGATTCATCGAGTGATAAGCAGGTTTGAGCCCAAACGCACAACAGTGGAGAGCTGACATCAGTTTGCAAGGTTTATTAGCAAAAAGCAGAATAATGTGACTTCCATGGAAGTGTGTAACAGATTATAACAAATGTTATAATCTGTTACACAAAACTAAATTCAAATAAAACTGGTAAATGCAACCACACAGAAACAAGCAGAACCCTCAACATACTGCAATGACCGAAGAGGGACTGAAAACCATTTATACAAGAGCAAACAAGCGTTGTGGGACACAACCAGGGGACACACATCAGGTACTCAGGATAGGGAAGACTCTCTCAAACTAAGCTAAGGAGCTAAGGTGGACAGGTTTTTAAAAGAGTTTGTCTTTCTGATGGATGTCAGATGATATTCAGGCTTTTTCTTGTAGATTTGTGATTATTTTCCCCCCGTAAATTCAACACTTTATCCTCAGAAAATATTCTTTTGGAAATTTTTCTCAGATTATTACTGCTCTCCCCTGGCTCCATTTTATTGTTTAACGGACCTAATATGCAGTTGCACCTTTACATCTTAAATCCTATTATGAAACCTGACTTTTCCTGAGTTAAATCTGAGTAGGTTGAACTCTACGAAGGGTAGCACAGGCCTCAGTTGTCACAAAGTTACTCCTTTAGCTACCCGGAAAAGCCAGTTATCTTGCTTTATTGTACAGGCCACTGGTAGAGAAATTAAACAAGATGGGAAAACGGAAGACGTCAAAATCGTGACATGAATGCAGTTATTATGAATTGTTTACATCCTTGTGTTGTTAGAGTGCATACAGTATAACACCAGTATGCTTTATTAAAATACAATATCTTTGTTTCATTGACAGAAAGATGAAAACAAATCTCAGGGAAAAAAGGATGAAGTGAAATATCCTTTTCATAAATCTTAGATCTCTAGAGTTATCTTTGATCAGGACATGTCGTTTAAGTCTCACATTAAACAAATTTCAAGAACCACCTTTTTTCACCTACGTAATATTGCAAAAATCAGGAACATCCTGTCTAAAAATGATGCAGAAAAACTAGTCCATGCATTTGTTACTTCTAGGCTGGATTAACGCAATTCCTTATTATCAGGCTGCTCGCAAAAGTCCATTAAGACTCTTCAGCTGATCCAGAATGCTGCAGCTCGTGTTCTGACAGGAACCAGGAAAAGAGATCACATTTCTTCTGTCTTAGCTTCTCTATTGGCCTCCAGTAAAATCCAGAATAGAATTTAAAATCCTTCTTCTTACCTACAAAGCTCTTAATGGTCAGGCACCATCTTATCTTAAAGAGCTCATAGTACCTTACTACCCCATCAGAGCACTGCGCTCCCAGAATGCAGGGTTGCTTGTGGTTCCTAGAGTCTCCAAAAGTAGACTAGGAGCCAGAGCGTTCAGCTATCAAGCTCCTCTCCTGTGGAACCAGGTTCCAGTTTGGGTTCAGGAGGCAGACACCATCTCCACATTTAAGAGTAGGCTTAAGACTTTCCTCTTTGACCATCCCTTAGTTATGTTACTGCTCAGGTGCCACTGGTACAATTATTAATAATCCTATTATTTTATTATCATTAATATTAGTAAAATGATCAATAACATTATTCATTTCCTGTCTGCACCACAACCACTTTTACTGTATATGTATTTCTACAGCATGTGGTCACTGTGTTGTATCACCCTCTCTCACTCTCTATCGCTATCCAACTCTCTCTCTCTCTCTGTCTCTCTCTCTCTCTCTCAACCCCAACTGGTCGAGAACATGAGTCACGGTTCCGTTCGAGGTCTCTATACCTCCAAAAAGAGAGTCTTTTCTTGCCTCAAGTGTTAATAATAATATAAAGAGGACAGTCTTGACCTGCTCTATATGAAAAGTGAAATGAGATAACTCTTGTAATGAATTGGCGTTATATAAATTTAATTTGAAGTACTAGAAGTGTTTTGCAGTTTGGTGGGGGACCTGTCCTTTGGTTTAACAATAGAGTTACTCATTGTCCCTTTAATGGACGAAGATATTGTAAAACGGCTGACATGGTCCTTTAAGTTCAAGTAGTGAGAATGTTTGTTTGATCAACCGAGGAACACCTGGAAACTCATGAGGTGTGCCACAGATCACTGATGTGTTTATTAAACTGCCCATTTTAAAAGATGTGAACACTTGTTTATTAACCTGAATTTGTGTCTCTTCAGTGTCCCTTCCTTTCCCACAAAACCTAATGGAGGTGCAGCTGCCAATTGTAGGAAACAGAGAGTGTACCTGTAACTACGGAGTGAGCTTGATCACAAACAACAAGATGTGCACTGGGTTCAGTGCTGGAGGAAAGGACGTCTGTCAGGTGATCATTTTTACACCTGTGTTTGTGTCAGATTTGACCTTCTGCAAAGATTCCTTCTCCTAAATGTTTCTGTCCTTTAAGGGGGATGGAGGAGGTCCGCTGGTGAGCAAGCAGGGCGGTCGCTGGATCCAGGCGGGAATCACTAGTTTTACCAGTAGTAAGGGCTGTGCCCAGCCTAATATCCCATCAGGCTACACCCGAGTGTCCCAGTATCAGTCCTGGATCAACAGCCAGATCACCAGCAACCAGCCAGGCTTCATCACCTTTAAATCCACTGGGACTGACGGTGACCTCAGCATAAGATGTCCTGCCACCCCACCACCAGCAGCTCAAGGTAAGTGTCTACCATGTCCAGACTTTGATTTTTAACTCAACTTTAACTCTACATTTCGCCTTGAAAAGCTTAATATTAAATATTTTCTTCCTCTTCTAACAAACAGTTTCATATTCTGTTTCAGAATGTATTTGAAAGGAGAAGTGTTCATTTACTGTTTTACATAATGAAGTGCATTTGAACAATGATTTGTTCACTAACTGCTGTACATCATGAATTTCATGGCAGCATCATGGTTGTTTATAAACCATAACGTTAAATAATTGTGATCACAGGAGTACGACTCTTCGTAAAGAGTAAACCTGACTTCATGTGTAAAATCAGTGGAGTGCCCCTTTAACTTCTGCTACTGTCATGTTTTTGTGACATTAAGGCGTCACCAGGGACTGGAGCAATAACACTAGTAGTTGTAGCATTAATACAACTCATTAGTATTAGTAGTAATAAGATTAGCAGCACCAACATACGGTCATTTCAGCCCGTCCTCACCAGAAAAATGTCTGTATAGGTTGATTGTTCAAGCAGCTTATTACAACCAATATTATAATAATAATAATAATAATAATCCCGCGACCCTGTACGCAGGATAAGCGGTTGACGATGGATGGATGGATGGATGGATAATAATAATTTATTGTTAGACTGTGACCTCTAGTGGTCTTAAGATGTAACAAAAGAGGAAGACAGCTGACACATTTTGGTCATTGAAGGCTTTCGTGGTCATAATGAGTTCTAGGGGAATTTTGAAAATAACTGCAAACTCCTTTTCTGTTAGTGGAAATGATTTACCAGTCTGTTCACTGAGAGAGGACAGGGTTTAAAGTCACGTATCAAAAATCTGTGTGTTTGAATGACTTTAGTAATAAAAGTATTCACAAAATGTGTCACGATCCTGTCCTGAGCGTGTCTGGGTTTCTTGTGTTTTGTCTTTTCCCCCCTCAGTAATCTGCCTGCCTGTCTCTCTGCCTCGTTAACCCTGATCCCAGTCACCTGTGTTGCTCCCGCCCTGCTCGTTAATCACTGTGTATAAATGTCTGGTGTTTCTGTTCATTCCCTGTCTGGTCATTGTCTCATGTCAGTCCTGTCGGATGTCGTGTTGTTACCTGCTACCTTTTGGATGTTCCTGTACTTGTGAGTTCTGTTCATGCCTGTTGTCGTGCTTGGGATAAATAAAACCTGGAACTCAATTTCAGCTCTCAGTGTCATGCGTTTGGGCTCTCCCCTGCTTCGCGCACGCAGCGACCCTGACAGAATGTCCATCCATCCATCGTCAACCGCTTATCCTGCGTACAGGGTCGCGGGGGGGCTGGAGCCCAGCTGACATTGGGCGAAAGGCGGGGTACACCCTGGACAGCTCGCCAGTCAATCGCAGCATTCACAAAATGTATCCTATGTTAATATAGCATGACACATATTGAATTTACACATGAATTGCTGTTTTAAGTAAGTGAGTCTCCCTCACAACTAGCTGCTAAGTCAAAGTTTCACTGCTAACGTTTTACTTCTTGTCCATCTGTCATTTTGAAGATTTAAACATGTTGTGGATTAAAATAGTTTCATTATTGTTAGTATTTCCTGTAAACCCCGTATTGTTCAGCCTGTCTCTTTATTGTCTCTCTCTTCAGTTTGTGGTCAGCCAACACTCAACACCAAGATTGTTGGAGGACAGGTGGCCTCTGCAGGCAGCTGGCCCTGGCAGGCCAGTCTGCAAATCTCTGGGTTCCACTTCTGTGCAGGAACCCTCATTAACAATGACTGGGTGCTGACTGCTGCTCACTGCTGTGCAAGGTAAGCAGTGAGGGTAGGGGCGTGACAAAAAACAACATGCCATGCAGTCCTGTAAACAGCCTAGTTCCCAAACTGGGGTCGAGACCCTAGACCTTTGCTACTCGAATTTAAATGATTTTATCATTCATCATTATTCAAGGTGAAAATCTACATTGTTTCAACCTGTGATGACGGGTAGCAAGCAGACAATGCTTAATTTTATAGGGGTCCCCAGCCAACAAGGTTGGGAAGAACTGCTCTAAGAGGCAGGGGAGGCAACAGTCAGGTAGAGGAGCAGCTGGGCGATGTGATTTCCTGAGGCAGATAGAAAAGCAGAGAGAGCAAGGCAATGTGATAGCTCAGTTCATTCTGTGTTGGTCTTGAGAGCAACCAAAACAGGCAGGCAGACAAAAACTAGCAAATAGCTGGTTAAACTCGAACAGTTTTAGGTTGTCAAAGTGTGAAAGACATAGGGTTGATTACTCAACAATTCACCAGGGAATGGACGCAACAGCGGACTCGGAAAGTATAATCCTTGCTTAACGCGCCGTAGCTGGAGTCAGTGGACTTTCGGAGTAACGCCCCCTCTTATCACTGCAGGACAAAAACAGGCAAAGCCACCGAACGGAGAGCCAAAAAACAACAAATAGACAGACAACATTAAAACGCAACAAGCACCTGACACTCCTACAAACAGAGAAACAAGTTATTTTACTCACACACAGAAGAAGTCGAGGCAGTGGGGCACTGAAACAGTTATATTTTTAATTTGTTCTCTCAACCGAATCTTTATTAACAGATCAGTCAATAGTCGACACATATGGACGCATGGTAAAGACACCTTGGTGTCAGTTTGTAACGCACTGGGAAGCCCCTTAGCGTCATAGTTCAATGCACTGTAGTCATTTTTGAGAGCTAAAAGCAGGTGACTGAACACTATTGTATGTTTGAAACAAAAAGTCAACACTGATTGTTTTAGTTGTGTAACTAAGTACAAGTCATGAAAGTAACGTAGTTATTTTAACCCAAAACATGATGTTTCCTAAACCTAACCAAACATTAACCACAAGTTTTATTTTAAAACTCTAACCGACGCTTGAAATTTGTTCTTGCTATCTTCATTAGATATGTACACTTGGAGATTGCTTTGATGTAAAAACAAAACTTTGATTGGTAGAATAAGGTAGAAATGAATCCTTAGTTTTCTGGAGGTCTTCTCTCCAGCACATGTAAAGAACATGGACTGAAAATTATTAATTTTAGGAAACGACTTCTCTAATTAGGACTTGAGGTCATGAAAATATTTGAGTAAAAGGATGACTAAGTTGAGGGAATGAAATCTCCCTGTTGCCACATCTTTCAGGCTCCATACGAACTAGACCAGACATGCTCTTCAAGTGTCTGCTAAAGTGCTCTTGACTACAGTTCTGCTTTTCATGGCTTTGCATTGTTTTGTGTTACTTCTGATTACAGCACTGACATAACCACGAGCACTCTGACTGTGTATCTGGGTCTCCAGACTCTACAGGGATCAAACCCCAAAAAAAGCGTCTCGGACAGTATCACAGATCATCATTCATCCCAACTATAACTCCAGAATTCTGGAAAACGACATCTGCCTCCTGAAGCTCTCCTCACCGGTGGCTTTCACTTCCTACATCCAGCCCGTCTGTCTGGCAGCCACAGGCAGCACCTACTACAAGGGGACTCTCTCCTGGGCCACCGGCTGGGGCAATGTTGGAACTGGAGGTGAGTCAGAAAGCACCTGGATTACATTTATTTTCGGAGACAGTATAACTATAATGGTGACAACAACTGTGTTTTCAGAATTTTCCATGTAAAAATGTAGTTCCTCCTTTACCCAGGGGAGCAACAGTTTTGTGAATAAGTTTAAATATTTTATAAGCGGTGAGTGGAGTAGGGCCAACATGGAGGACAGCTCTCCATGTGTCAACAGGCAGGTAGGAAGGTGTACGAACACGTTCACTGACAGCAACACTCAGCACAGAGTGAGTCAAGGAGAAGTGGTAGACGTTCCACAGATAGAACCAAATGAATGAACAAGGGGAAGACAAAGAAGTGCAAATGTCATTCCTCTGTGCAGCGCCATAGAGTTTGATTCCTCTGGTTGAGTGTGCTCTGATGCCCTCTGGAGCTTCCATCTCAGAAGACAGATACGCCTAAAACTTCACACAGTCAGCGAGACGGGCGCTGAACAGACAGGTGAACCCACAAAGATTGTTCCCTGTAATCAACAAACAGGCGCTGGGAACGGTGGAAAATGGCCGTGCACGTAACGCAAGACAGAGAAGGACACCGGACAGAGAAGATTAGAAAAAAACATCCACAGTAATAACCCTCGATCTGAAAGCGGTGTTAAAGCTGGATTAGAGTGCAAAACTGCCATCGCCCTGAATTCTGAGGCATGAAGGGGCCACAGAGAAAGCAGGTAGATTACTAACTCAAAGCAAAAAGCAAGGCAGCATTTTTAAGAATGGAATAGAATTTTGAACGATCTTTATTGTCATTTTGCTCAGATATAATGACATTTGTGTGGAAATAGAATAGAAAGGTAAAGCAAATAAATAAAATAAGTAAATAACAACTGAATTAAATACATAAATAAGCAGTGCCCCATAAACGGCAGTAAGAACAACATACAATTTCAAAAGACAATTATGGTATCAGGAAGTTAATGAAGTCTCAGTTCTTTATCGAAACTCTTATCAGTTCTTTTTCATTACTAAATAAGTGCCTTTAAAAAAAAAAACCATTCAGACAGGATTGTATTTGAATATTTTATCATAACTAAATGTTTTTTCTAAAGAAGCAACAGGATTAAAAACAGCAAAGTCACTCAGATCTCACTGGAAACAAATCTAAAATGCCGGTAAAATCAATCATAAAACTGACATCAAAATACTGAGTGAAGTTTAAAACGAATGAAGAGCACAGACATCAGTACCAGCCCTCCTCCTCCTCCCTCTGCTGCTGCTGGTAGAGAGCAGCTGGTTTGTCTCAGCCACCAGCGGAGTTTACATGATTATGAGTTTATATATAGCTTTTCGCCAAAACACAGCTGCAGTGCAGAGATACTGAGCAGATTCAGATATTACTTTCTACACGTTTATGCCCATTAAACTGGTAAACACTCCAGAGCAGAGCTGTCAGAGTCCTCTCTAGGTGCATCTCAGGTCGTTTCCTCGCTTGAACCGGAAGTTGTTCTGCTCCGCCATCTCACAGACCGCCCCAAAGCTCTTATTTTTGCTCTGCGGAGCAAGGATCGATCTGTAAGGAGCCATTAATGAGGATTCAAACAGCCTTTCGTGGAAGTCTTTATTAACTGACACGCCACCACATTTCACCGCTTGTGGTGTTTACTAAACTGAATTTGTGTCTCTTCAGTGTCCCTTCCATCCCCGGGTAACCTCATGGAGGTGCAGCTGCCGATTGTGGGTAACAGAGAGTGTACCTGTACCTTTGGACCGAGCATCATCACAAGCAACAAGATGTGCTCCGGGTTCAGTGCTGGAGGGATGGACATCTGTCAGGTGATCATTTTTACGCCTGTGTTTGTGTCCAATTTCACATTTTGCAAAGAATCCTTCTCTAAGATGTTTCTTTTCTTAAAGGGGGATTCAGGAGGTCCGCTGATCAACAAACAGGGCGGTCGCTGGATCCAGGGGGGAATCGTGAGTTTTACCAGTAGTAGAGGCTGTGGCGTGCCTAATATCCCATCAGGCTACACACGGGTGTCCCAGTATCAGTCCTGGATCAACAGCCAGATCACCAGCAACCGGCCAGGCTACTACACCTTCACGTCCACTGGGACTGACGGTGACCTCAGCGTCACCTGTACACCACCATGAAGCACACACTAATGTAAGTGCCAGACCTGTCCAGACTTTGAGTTTAGACATTTGGAAACCCCTTTGAAAGCTTTAAAAGGTTTTTCTTTAACATGACCAAAATGCAGGACCATGAATTCACGTTCACTGGTGAGTTCTGTGTGACAAAGTATTAGTCACATTGTATCTAACTACGTCAATCAGGACTTTATATATCTTGCTTTAAATGTCTTTCTCTCACACACACACACACACACACACACACACACGATGCTGATTGTTGTATGCTTTTGTTTTTCATAGATTAAATGATAGTGATTTATTAGCTGAAGTCATCATTGATCTGTTCTAATACTCTTTATTCATAATTGTTACAATTTCACTAACTT
This sequence comes from Micropterus dolomieu, assembly GCF_021292245.1. NCBI lineage: Eukaryota > Metazoa > Chordata > Actinopteri > Centrarchiformes > Centrarchidae > Micropterus > Micropterus dolomieu. Next base: position 29,229,592 of record NC_060151.1, read on the forward strand.
TATTAATATCAATCGGTCCTGTTAGGAAGGATAAGGGGTTGTGAATCAATGTCACTTATTTTAGTGCAAGTCAAAGTAAAAACAGGTGCAGAGGAGAGGCAACAGCCAGATAACCCTAAAAGGATAAATGGTTTTGCAGGTGGAGGCCACTGACAGTAGCTCTCTCCTTATCCTTCCTGACTTACTGCTCTGTGTCCTTGTTACTGCTGGTAGTATGAAGCGATACTTGCAGCCCGTTTAGCTCAATTGGCATTCGCGAGCGAACACTCAAATTCACAGGCCTGCCATTGGTTCCCTGTTCTCTTCACAGATGAGGGCAGGTTCACACTGAGCACATGTGACAGACATGAAAAGCGAGGCGGGTTGTCAGGTTAGCGATCACTCGACTGACATTAAATAATTCATTTGTTAATAGTTTCTTAATTTCGAATATGGTAAAAGGTTACTAAAACGGACGGATTTAGTCGGAGTACTGGCTATTTAATACTGACGGTATATTGCTGCTGTTATATGTATAGTTGAGATCTTGATTCTAACGGCATACAGGTCACTTTACTTTGGTGTGTCTCTGCACCTCCTTGGTTCATACATGGTTTAAATTGGTTGTGGCACTGGAGCTTTAAAGAATGATGATAGAGAATAATGAAGAACAGAGTCTGTATTATACTTTTTGTCATCTGAAGCAAACCATGTAGCCTTCAATGTCTGAGAACGGTGTTTTTACATCGCCCACAAGAGAGCTACAGCTGCTGAGCTTTTTAGGACTCCGAGTTGCTGACTATTTTAGCAAAGATTTTTAAAGTTGGGATTTCAACTAACCTAGACCTGAGCTTTTTTCTTAATCAACTCTTCTAAACTCTCACTACTGTTTCATTAGATCATTTTCCATTATTCAATAAATGCCTCATGGAACGACAGTGACTGCTGATCAGGAAAAGTTGCATAGTCTCGCTTTAAAATGAGCACATTTCAAGGCCTTTCTGGAAATATGCTTATTCACTTTACTCACTCACAAGAGAGCTTGATGAGAAGGCATAATTGTATTTTGACCTTATAGCGCATTTGGAGAAACAAACAAAAAAAAGAAAACACAACATTATTTTCCGTTTCACAGAAAGTTGGACTTGAACACATCTGTCCTGTTTGTTTGTTCAGGGTGATCTGGCGGTGAGCAGAGCGGCTCTTGGTTCCAGGCAGCAGTGTTGTTATTTGGAAACAACGCCAGACACCAACACCACCAGCAACAACAGCAACAGCACAGCTGCCGGCAACATACCAACTACCAGCGGGGGCGCTCCTGCTCACTCCCTCTTCTTCTTCTTCCAGCTCCTCAACTTCTCTGTGTGACAGAATCTGAATGGCACCTGCTTTGTCTCTAAAATAAAGGGTGTAATTTATGGGCGTAAAATGAATAAATTAATGAAAATGAATTGTTTAAGCAGCACCGAACAAATGTAGGTATATGTAGCCTGGCGTACGAGCATGTCAAAGACAAGATGATAATTTGTCATTTACATAAAACTTCCCCTTCAAATAACTGAAAACAGGATGGTGTTTATTGATTACATTGCAGGTATATTAAACTCATGCTGTTGTGAATTTCTTACAGTCGTTAACAAATGGATTAAAAAACTTAAGGGGCATATTTTAGAGGTCAGAGGAACCATCATGTACCTATCTGAGCTAGTGTACCTTAATGTACAATTATATCTAAAGTGAACAAGCAGCATTTTCTCTAAAAAATTCTTAAACTGAACTTTACATTGATAATAATTTAGTTTGAAAGATAAATGTCAATATTAAGTCTTGTCAAGTTTTGCCGTGGCAACAACTGTCCTGTAGATGTGAAAGTGCTGAACTATTAACCCCTTTTGATTTTTTTTTTATCACAATAACCTGGTTTTTAATTAAGGGAAATCCTTTCTGTCGGCTTTGAGCACATGTATGAACTCAACTCATGCAGTCTAATCCAAATGTCCTGCAGTAAATCCTCCTTCATGATGGTTATAATCTGTTTGTGTTGAAACTGTTTTAGAGACGTGCTGATTCAACTGTATGGTCAGTTTGGAGGCTGAAGTTGTGTTTTGTAGCCACATGCATGTATCAAAATAAAAAAAATAAATACATTTTTTGCTACAGTTGCTGAAGCGAATATTTTCTAAAAAATATCTTGAATATTGTTCTTGTTCAAACAAAAGTCACTAACTACAACATCTTTAATCTGTTGAATCTGTAGCTACGAGTCTCAAATGCTGTGTTGTCACTCATATATGACTCACAAAGTTCTGCACACGCTCACTTTTACTCCGCCCTTCCAAAAAGGTCCAACTGCAGACGCTTAGACCTCATTTCTCCTCCTCAGGCCCCTCAGACTTGTTGTATGTACAGAAATGCATTTGAATGGTGAGTAGTGCAGTAGTGCATGTTTTATTTATGGATGATGTGTGACCTCTAGTGGGTGTAAGACGTAACAAATGGAGGAAATCAACTGACATTTTGGTAACTGAAGCTTTTCATGGTCATAATGATTTTTACGGGGAATATTAAAAACTGCAAACTTTTCTGTAACTAAATGATTCGCAGTCTGTTAGCTGAGAGAGGAAAGGGTTAAAGGTGTGTCACTCATCAATGATTGTGTTTTTACCAGTTTAGTAATAAATGTTAGGGATGATCTCAAATTTCTACCCATGTAAACATCACATGTCAAACTAGCATGGGGCATATCCAGAGGTGGAAAGAGTCCTAAAATATTGTACTTAAGTAAAACTACTGTTACACTGATGAATTTTTACTTAAGTACAAGTAAAGTTACTCTTATAATAATCTATTCAAGTAAAAGTAAAAAGTACCTCCCTTAAACTGTACTCAGAGTAAAAGTTTCTTAGTTACTTAATAAACCTCCTAAAATAACTTATTTATACTGATTTAATATCTTATTTACAGGCCTTGTTATTATACTTATTTAATTAAATCGCAGTCTTTTGCGATTTGAAGAAGGCACAAAGCCAGATATTAGTTCGTTTGACAGATCCTTTGCTAAAGCAATGGCGCAAAACAATGTTAGAGAACTTTTTTATGCTATTATGAGAAGTTTTGTGAATGTTTTTATAAAGTCATCTCCCTATTTAAGCTTCAAACAGGTGGTAATTTTAATGTGACTTCATAGGCATAATACATTTTTTTATTAACATAGGCCTAAGCATAATTAACTAGTTTCCAGCAGGTTGCCAATGCCAACCAACATTAGCAATGTCATGCACCCCGTGTCTTTTTGGCTAATTTGAGCAAAGCCTCTTACCAAACTATAAAAACTTTTTTTTACAAACTACCCGTGGTACAAGTAGGGTGCAAACTACGGGGGAGCTTGGTTCCTCTTAGTAACCCATGACATGCTATTTTTGCCATTGCTGTTTCTAAATCTTCCGTATCATCATGGATCATGCGTAAAATGAGGAGAGTCGGGCTTCATGAATCCCGATGCTCCTGTTTTTACGCATAATCCAGTTTTGCATGCCTGCCGAGAACTGCGTGCACCTCCAAATACTGGTTTTAAATACTATAATATCCTTCGTGAGGATCATCAATGGTGATAAATGATTTTTGAACGATTACAGTTGTTTATATTTTATTACACTTAGAAGTGCCATTCATTGAGATTCAGCTAAAAGATGTGGTGATTACCGCATTCGATCACTGAGCACAGCAAAGTGTCTGAAAAGGACCTTAAGAGGTGGATGCATAATTTGGCAGAACAGATGTTGTAGGCTACCTTCCGAGATTTGCATCCACCTCTTTTCTCAGCATTAATGAGGTGCTTACAGTTTTCGGCAGGCGGGCAGAATTCCAGCCATGACAGTGTTGGAGTTCTAGGCGAGATTTTAAATTTTGAGCACTGCATCAATTTATGGTTCATCTATAATATTAAAATTTAATAGAATTCAGGAATTCTGTATGCTATTGCTTTTAAATACATTTTTCCCTGTAGATCAACTTTTCTAATTTAATAAGATCCCTGTTAAGTCAGTACACATGCTTTGCCTTGCCCTCTCTTTTGAGTCTCCATGTGGGGAAAAATACTCTTTTAATAGACCTAAGTGGGACCTTTCCACCTCGGTTCAGCGCAAAACGGGTCGGCCCTGGTGCTTCTGCAGCTGGGGACTCTCCGCAGCGAGATGAATCAGTCCTGTCTTTGAGCCACCTGCAAACGTGATTTTTTTTTTACTCAATAATGGCTGTGATTTAAAATGTAGCAAAGTAAAATACTTCAAAGAAAACATACTTAAGTAAAAGTACAGATTATAAACAAAAAAAACTACTTCTCCTGGGTACAGGGTCACAGGGGGCTGGAGCCAATTCCAGCTGACATTGGGTGAAAGGCGGGGTACACCCTGGACAGGTTGCCAATCCATCGCAGGGTCACACATAGACAAACAACCACTCACACTCTCACTCTCACCTAAGGACAATTTAGGGTCACCAATCAACCGCAGTCCGCATGTCTTTGGATGGTGAGAGGAAGCCGGAGCACCTGGTGACACTGGGAGAACATGCAAACTCCACACAGAAAGGCCGGGGTAAGGTTAAAACACACAACCTTCTTGCTGTGAAGCAACAGCGCTAACCACAGCACCACCGCACCGTCTGGGCATGTCATAAATATAAATTTAAAGTTGTTGTTTCAAAAGTTTTTTGTGTTTTTTTGTTAATTTTCTATGTTCAGAGTCTCGATAAGTCATTTATTTTACTTCCTGTCCATCAGTCATCTGCCATTGGGAAATTTTAAACACGTTTCTGGGAAGTAAACGTTTTGTTTATAGTTTATTATAGGTAAATGCATTTGCTGTCAACCACGTATTGCTCACTCTGTCCTTATCATCTCCCTCCTCAGTGTGTGGTCAGCATTTGCTCAACGACAAGATTGTTGGAGGACAAGTGGCCTCCTGGCAGGCCAGCCTGCAAACCTCTGGGTTCCACTTCGTTGGAGGATGCCTCATTAACTTAATGGGTGCTGACTGCTGCTCACTGCTTCTACATGTCAGCATTGAGAGTAGGGCAGCAACAAAAAACAACATGCCATGCAGTGGTTCCAAACACTGGAGTCAGGAACCTTCCAAGGGGTCGTAGGATAATTCTGAGGGGTCTCAATGGCTGTAATGGAATCTCTGAACCCAGACAGTGTGACGACAATTCAGCATTTTATTAGCTTTGTGAACTGGCTACTTGTTTATTTATTTATTTTTTACCAGGAAGTCCCATCCATCCATCGTCAACCGCTTATCCTGCCTGTCATGGGGGGCTGGAGCCAAACCCAGCTGACATCGGGCGAAAGGCAGGGTACACCCTGGACAGGTCGCCAGTCCATTGCGTATACAAACAACCACTCACATCCACACCTAAGGAAATTTTGGAGACACCAATTAACCTAGCCTACCATTGAAATCTATATTACCTGGCCAAGGTAGCAGCCATACATAAACAACATATTAAAATGCAACATATCCAACATAACAAAATTCACAAGAAAACAAGAAAATAACATCAGGCTATAGATACTGGACGTTTTTCTGTAACACTCATGTGTTTGTTCCTGTTTTATCGAGTCAGTTCTCACTTTCTCTTTTATCTGCTGGCACGGGTCACTTTCTATTAAGCAGAAAAATCACATGCAAGGTGTTGTGAAGGTATGCAGCAAAATTGTGGGTACAACCTTAGATGACCTACATAACCTGTATAAGGTCAGATCCTTAAAGAAGGCGAGAGCTATCCTGGCTGATCCCAGTCATCCTTTGTGGGGTGAATTTATGCTGCTGCCATCAGGGCGCAGATAGAGTCTGCCACCATGCAGAACAAATAGATTAAAAAGGTCATTCATCCCGGCTGTTATCCCCATTGTTAATAGCACCCCGTAAATTTAAATGTAAATAATGTTGTACTGTGGATGTGTTTATTTATTGTTGTTTGATCCATATATTTGTTATTGGCTGGCTGTAAGCCAAATTGCCCCTCGGGGATAATAAAGTTACATTGCACCTTGTACCATGTGTAAATTATCTCAATATATGAACAAAGTGTAAATATGTTTATTGCATATCATATAACTGTTCCATTGGTCAATAAACTGCATAAAAAAGTAGGTGAGGTTCTAGTAGTTCCTGAGTAGGGCAAATTGTAAATAGCCCTTTAAATCAGTGAAAGCTCTGTCAGCTTCGTAAGTCCAAGTTATTCTGTCAACTGCACTGAGATTTTTACAGAGACTCATAGAAGAGAGAGATTTGCCTCTCTTTTTCAATAATTTGGGATCCACTGTCTAAATAATGACGTCATTCCTACAAAGCTCATCACCTTTTATCCAGACCTGTGCATGTGAATACTGTCTTGAATACATTACCATCTGTACACTCATCTATTCTCCCCATACACGGGTCTGACTTCTTCAAATCCTTACATTTTAATTCAGCAGGCTTAGCCATTGTCACAAGTGACACACCCTTTCAAACAGCTCAGACTGAAAAGGAGAAAGAGAAACAAAACAACTGCAGCCTTACTTTTCAGAAAACATGCTATAAACACAGTCTTTCTATTTCCTGATTATCCTCATTCCATAGCAAACACAATGGGTGCAATGATCTCGAACAAATGCGTTTCATAGTTGAACCATTGTAGGTGACACAGAGCTTTGTTGTTGTTTGTTGGAGCATGGCACGCTATTGCTGGATGGAGGACGCTTTGTCAACCCTCGCTTATGAGGCTGGTTTCTTCAGACAGTTTGCCAGCACTGTCACCCTCTTCTTCTCTTTGTGGGGTTTTGTGTTGGTCTCCAAAGAGCAGCGAGCAGCCTACACTCCTGAAAAGACTCTGATTTCCCATGGGCCTAAGCTAGATGATTTTGGATGTGAACAGAGGGCCCAAAGTCACCTTTATGCATGCAATGCACCTTTAACCTGTGAATGCAATGTCACACGCACATGTGGAAAAGCACCAATGGAAGTCCTTTTTCATCACAACATTTTGCTTTTACAGTTACAGTGTTACAGCACCAGCACTCTGTGGGGGGCTGATGACCTCTGGAACGCCTCACCTCTCAGTTAGTAGAGCTTTGACCAATGACCTGGCTTCCTGTTAAGCAGAGGGAAAACTTCAACCCATTTACTGATCCCAACAATAACAAGGCAGTATTTCTTTCCTTCACTTGGTGTAACTTCAGTGAATTCCCTCACAGAATCACTTTTTAAACTGTCACTGTAGGAAAAGCACAGGTGTTATGGAGAGTGTAGTGGGACAACGGTGTGGATTTGTGCATTTTATATTGAATAAACTTGGAGCTACTCCAAATTCTTCTTTTCCTCTCCCAGAGAGGAGCAGAGGGGTTAAAGATCAACTTCAACAGACTGCTGAAGAGACCCCAACGGAAGGGGGGGTGGAAAAGTGCTATCCCTGACCATAAAACTGGCACCTTTTTGATCTACGAAGCTGATAACGCGGTGCCTGACTGTTAAACTGACAAAAGGGACACTAACCAGCGATTAGCATTTCCCTGAACAGTCTATCAAAACTGCGCCCCCCACACATGTATCCGTGGCAACTGACATTGGTCTGTGTTTCATTACCCCATCAAAGGGATACTCCTTGTCTCACCCAAGTTGTGACATAACCCAGAAAGCCAAACTTTAAATAACCAAAGACTGGAGTCTCCAAAGACTCAAAGCATTTAATTACGTTTAATTAAATCTTTAGTTACCTGATTACAGTTTGCCTCTATTTGAGTAGTTACGTTACCATGTTGTTGCTATCTGTTGTTGATATTAATGCTGAAAAGAATCTAAATAAGTTACTTTTTGCTGTGTTTTTATTTTCAGCAAGACACTCCTTCATCTAATGTGTAATCAATACTTGTTCACAATACTTTCGCAAAATTCCTTTAGAAATGATCATAAAGAAATGTCATACTATACTCTTAATCGCCAGCTTGAATTTCAGGCTGAATAACTAAATTCACCAGTTCCTAAGGAGAGATGATCTTGGATTAATCTAAGTTTTCCTCATGTAACCTGAGCTCCCCCAAGTGGACGAAATAAGTATTACATACCCTCGTTGGAAATGCCATTAAATGTATAAATATCCTGACCAATAATGTGACAATTGTTTTCCTGTTACCAAATGCTTAACTTAGAACGGTACAACCGTTTGACCATTGAACCATTGAACCACGCCCCAGGCAACAAAAGAGCGACACGCGACGTCGTTAGCTCTATCTGCTCTTCTCCTCCCCTCGTGCCCTGGTCTTCCGCTCTGCTCTCTGGACGCTTCGGCACGCGTCCGACGTGCCTCGCCAGGCAACGCCTAAGAGTCGGCCAGCGCAACAGGCCTTTTGTTCGCTTGAAGCTACACATGCAAAGTGCCGCAACATTGATCTGCCCCTCAGTTTGTTTTATTTTCTTTCTTTCTTTCTTTCTTTTGTTTTGTTAAAGTTATCAGTCTATTAAGTTACACAGGTCTAATTCAGGAACGACCAAGTTCCATTTTAATCTTTTTCGTCGAGCCAACTTCACCGAGGTCAGACCAAGCCACGCGGTCTCGCCAGCGGCAACGAAGGAAACCTGAAAACAGCTGAATTGCCAGACGGAGGACGGCGTTTTCTTCAGACACGGAGAACCCTGGAGAATCCCAAGCGAAAAGCCAGGATCGGGCAGCTAGCGTGGGACCCATGCAACAGGCCAAAGCAGGCGGTCGACAAGCCGTAAGACCTAACAAACATTCTGTGGTAAGAGATGTCCCGAAATGTTAATATTTCCTTTTCCTAAACTCATAGCTTACTTTCATTAGTTCTCCTCTGCCGTATGAGTCAAATGCTTCCCACAATCGAACCTCCATTGCACATTGATCCGCCATTGTTTATTTTCCCTGTATTTAACCACCCGTTTAAATCGCTTTAGTTAACTTTAGTTATTAATAAATTCACTGTAATCAGGAAACTGTGTGTGTTGCCTATTTCCACGTCCCTGCCAAGAGAATTGACCCTTTAGATATGAGACTGACTGATTTAAGATAATTATTAGCGATTAAATAACTAACTGATCACTAGTAATAATTGTATAATTATTAAAAGCTACCTTGAGGTCCGGAGACTCTAGGATTATAACAACTCCGGTGGTGCCCTGAAACGAGGAATATTTTTTAGATTTTATGAATCTTAATTATTCATAATTGGGTATTAATTCTCATACATTTATTAAAATTCATAACTAATTTAGCCATGCTACAAGAGTTATTTAATTTGTTAAAAGACAATTTTCTTTTTTTCCATTTAGATCTAAAGGCAGTGTTTCCCCTTCAATTGTTTTAGGGGAGTGGGCCGCATACGTGACATGTCCCTTTAAACGACACTAGTAGTTTCAGGGGGTCTACCACCCACCCTGAAAAAGATCCTAGGTGAAACACTGAAAGGCATACAATTTTTCTGTAACACTAGTTTAAATCATCTAAATATATGAACATACACATGTAAATACATTTATAACATGTTATATAACTGCTTACGGTCAAAAAACTGAGTAAAAAGGGAGGTCAGGTTCTTGTTCCTGATTGGGGCAAACTGTACTACTCCACCGTGCAATCCTTTTTCATTTTTTGTTAATGGTTCTCAGTTTTGGAAAGAGTGGATGTCACTGACAAGAGAGATTTTCCCTCTGCTGTGATCTCATGTGCCTGATATGTCACTTGTCTTTGAGCAAATTGAACTTTAGAAAGGCTAGTGTAAGATTTTTGTTACGAATTTGTTACATCACACACAGGGAGCAGTCAGCTGCATGTGATTGGGGAACCACTTCCTCGAGTCCTTCCATTTCCGTTAATCAGGCTTAGCCAGTGGCGTGTGTGGACACAAGTTTTGACTTGTCAGACCACAATGCAGTTTTCCACTCCGCCTCAGTGATCTTAAATGAGCTCGGGTCCACAGAAGGTGGTGGCATTTCTGGATCTAGTTTATATACAGTTTCCTCTGCATGCAAGAGTTTCAACTTACACTTTTGGATGCAGTGATGAACTGTGTTCACAGACAACGTTTTTGGAAATGTTCCTCAGAATCGTGTCTGTTTCTGATGCAGTGAGAAGGCCCGAAGATCTGCTTTGACCCATGTGTACAGAGGTTTCTTCCGATTCTGTGAATCTTTTAATGATTTGATGTACAGAATCCCCAGGTTATTTGCAATTTTACATACACAAAACATCATTTTTAAATTATTGTAGTATTTGCCAGCACAGTCTTTCACAGAGTGGTAAACCCCTCCCCATCTTCACTTCAGAAAGACTGAGATGATGATGAATCACTGTAAATACATTTTAAACCAGATCATCATGATTTACCTACTGTAACATTCCCACAGTCGTTCTTTTTTTCCCTCATGACAGACAAGTGACTTCATGAACAAAAAAAATTAATTTTAGTGATTTTGGAGTTTTGATTTTTTACTGTCCGTTGACACTGAACCATAGAATGCATAAAACAAAAGACTGAACACACTTATATACTGGCAGTTACGTATTTATTCAAAAGCCTGTGTACTGTGTGTGTAAATGTGGTCAGCTGTACTGCTATAGAGGACATGCTATATATCTTTCTATTAAATATATGGGACAGTGTTCTGATAACAGAAATCTCACATAAGTTCACTGAATCAAAAGACTCACTTGCAATGGAGAATTTTTACATTGTTTTACATTGGTACTTTTACTTAAGTAAAGGATCCAAGCACTTTTTGAGAAAGTCCTATATAATGGCTGTTTTTTTCTTGTTAGCTTTACAAACCCTAGAAACATTCTTGAAGTAATGGATGCACAATAAAAACTGACGTTTGGTGACATTTATTCCTGGTTCATCGTGTTCCAAATCAAGTTCATTTGTTTGCAGGAAGCCTGAGGCTGTTTGACTAGTTTATTTCTCATTATTTGAAATGTGTGCAAGGTTTTTCCCAGCAGGATATAAAGCAGTTGAAATTAGATCCACCTCATACAACTAGAGTTGGGCAATCTTTTCTTTTTCATATCGTCCAATTATGGCTACTCGAGATCACTGATAGGCAATCTGATCAGCAGTGGGCCGTGTTACGTAGCAGAGCGCCATTCAAATGCCAGCTTGGAAGATTTAGGCTTAGTCTCAAAGTGAAATGTGACCTCATATATTTTGGCCTATTCTTATCTTTAATATCACAATCCAAATCATATTCATAACTTAACGACTATGTGAGATGTCAGATCCACAGAAAGAGAAAGCAGACAAACTGGTTAGTAATTAGGATTTAAAGTTCGATTCTGCTGATTAACGGGGCTCAGCAGGCGCTAACATTAAGATAGCTTTCCTTAATAGCTCGACTCATTACATGCTTGCTTATAACTTATTTGAAGTTGGGTCTCAGACATTGACAGTATTGTGTTAAGAACACAGATAGACTAACTTCTCAGAGTTAACTTGAAGGCTTTAGTTTTTCTTTTAACTTGTTTGACTTGTTTTCCTTTGTTTAAAAGAACTTTGTTACCTGTAATGAAAAATGCTATACAAATAAAGCTATAATTGTTATTATTAATCTAAAAGCATTACTAGATACTACAGGTGGTGAAAAAGAAATTTTCAAGTACTCCAATATTATACTTAAGAACAGCACTTCAGTAAATGTACTTTGCTCAGATACGTAACATTTGTCATGTTTTGTGAAACAGGTGATAGGTGAGATGTTGGGCGTGTCAATGGGTGGGCTTGTGTTGGAGGTAGACAGGGAGGGAGGAGGAGAGAGAGGGAGGGAGGGAGAGAGAAGAAGGGTATTAAAGCGGGTGCATTTCTGATGATATGGACTTGCAGCGATGGCTTTCTACAAAGTGATCTGTGTGGCAACTCTGCTGACTCTCCTGACACAAGGTAAGAACCCTCCTCACTGTGCACAGAGGATCAAGAATCTTTGAATTAAGTAAGAGAAGTTGTTAAATAAATCAGTATTACATGCAAATGCAAATCCTGCGTTCAGATTAAACTTTAATAAAATGTACAAAAGTATGGTTCAAGTGCTCAGTGGATCGTGTCGCACTGAATCAAAATATACTATTTATGAAAATGATCAAATCTACGAGAGAAAGAGAAATAAAGTAAGAAAAGTCCAGGTTTAAAGTCATTATCTAATCTGTTAAGATGTTTATGAAAAATGAAAATAAAGGGCAAAACTACCCAAATGTAATTTTGACATGTTTAAAAAGACATTAATCTGCATGTGAGCAGTAATTATAGAAATCAGATAAATGTAATGGAGTAAAAATAGTTTTGCACTGAAATCATGGCTTTGTTTAGACTGATTTAAAAGTTATCCTGGATGCATAAAGTGAAATAACATACATTCATTTCCAAGGACTGCTTCACTGTATTTCTATTAGCAGATGATTATAAAAAGAATTCAGGAAGCAGCTGAGTGATATAAATGCTATTTTTCAGTCACTATTTGCATTCATTCTTTGAAACAATAATTAGGACTTTTCCTTTTTGCATATACCTTTGTGATTAATAAAATTGTACACTCATGTAGTGGGACAACAGTGTGGATTTGTGCATTTTATAATAAATAAATTTGGAGCTATTCCAAATTCCTCTTTTCCTCTCCCAGAGAGGAGCAGGGGGGTTAAAGATCAACTTTCAACAGACTGCTGAAGAGACCCCAACGAAAGGGGGGTGGAAAAGTTGCTTTCTCTAAGTGCTATTCATGAGCAGTTGATCGTAAAAATGGCACCTTTTGATTCCGAAGCTGATACACGTGACTGTTAAACTGACAGAAGGGAAATTAACCAGAGATTACAAACAGCCTATCGGAACTCTCCTTAAAAGGGTGCAGGAAATCCTAAACTGCCCCCCCACACATGTAACCGTGGCAACTCTCCTTGTTCTGTGTTTCATTAACCCATCAAAGGGATACTCCTTGTCACACCCACTTGTGACATAATCCAGGACAGCCGAACTTTAAATAAACAAAGACTGCAGTCTCCAAAGACTCAAAGCATTTAATTAAGTTTAATTAAATCTTTTAGTTACTTGATTACGTTTGTCTCTATTTGAGTAGTTACCATGTTGTTGCTATCTGTTGTTGATATTATTGCTGAAAATAATCTAAATAAGTTACCTTTGCAGTGTTTTTATTTTCAGCAAGATTAAGGACACTCCATCATCTAATGTGTAACCAATGCTTGTTCACAATACTTTCTCACAAAATTCCTTTAGAAATGATGATAAAGAATTGCCATACTATACTCTATTAATTGTCCAGCTTGAATTTAAGGCTGAATTCCCCATTTCCTAAGGAAATATTGTTGACATTTTGTTGTCACAGACCAGTGGTTACTCTCAGCAGCTCACCAGACTGCACCCTGATGGTGTCAGTCCTCCTCTGCGCTTCCACAGACTGGTCTGATATGTTACAAAACCGTTCTGATCAGCCCTCAGATGTAAAACCTTCAGCTTGTCGTTCACCCCATTTAAGCACTCTTTAAGTTCCCCAGACAGCTTTTGGGTAAATTTACTGGCGGCTGTCTTACCAATTTTACGATATATTAGGGAGATTCCAAGCCCGATAATCAGGAAGCCCACTATCAAAATTCCAATTATCCATAAATCTTCAATGTCCTCCACAGATAAAACATCCAAGCAAACCGCTTGCCAGGTCTCCCACGAGTCGCGAGAGTAGCCTGCAGCGAATGTTCCACTGGGACAGTTCGGCTCACCCGGTGAAGCACGTCTCTGGGAGAAAATCTTGTCAATAGCGCTGAGTGACCAGTTGATTAATTCCATTTTGATGGTTTCAGGAGAACAGCAGGCAGGTGGTCGAAAGAGAAAAGTTTCCACACGACCAAAGTAGACAGAAAATAGGAGCAAGCCAAGATAAGAGGGGAGAGTAGGAAAAGCACGACTGCTCTCTACAGTAGCAGGAAGTAGAAGCACGCTTCTCTCATCATGTATGCAGTCCCAAAAAGGTTTTTGTCAAAATATTATGACTTTATTCTCATTAGATTGCGATTTTATTTATATTATATATCTATTATATTTATTTAAAATTTAACTCAATAACTTATAGGAGGAAAACAGATTTCTGGGCTGGGCTAAGCCCCCCATATTTCAAGAGCCTGACAAAGCCCCTGTCTGAGATGCATTTTTACCATGAAACTGATGACGTTCAGCTCCTAACCTACCTAACCCACTCCAGTCACGGGCCCCTGCACCATGGAGGGCCACAATGCGGCTGCACTGTCTGCACTGTGTATATCTATGTCCCCGTTTCCTGGACAATTATTGAAATGAATGTACAGAATGTTAAAAATGTCCTTATTTTCACAATTTCTTCAGGCTTTTTCAACTGTTATCTAGTCATTCATACTTTGAGCTAGAAATTCCATTCAAATATCAAAATGTTCCATGTACTTCATCATTCAACTTTCAAATTCTATTCAAACTCTTCAAATGTCCAACTTTCTTTGAAACTTTGTTAAAATGAAATCAAGTTTAAAAAATCCCCCAAATTCTTCAGCTTCGTCCCACTAATTCATACGTTCACATAGAAATGCCATTCAAACGTTAAAATGTTCACAAGCCATTGGACTTTCTCAAGTTAATGCAACTTTTTCACATAAATTATTCTTTTTACACAATCGAGTTTCATGTAATTTTCTGCCTTTGCCTGACTTTATAATGAGTGTGTACGGGACAGATTGGCCACAGGAGGACCAACTGACAGACTTGGATTTCATTTAACATCTTATTAGAAATTGGTCTTCAAGTCACTCTCCTTGTCACAATGTTAACTCTTCATTCGTTTTTACACCAAAATGTAGAGAATGTTGTGCTGGTGCTGGATGTAACTTTTAAAGCAAACACAGTCAGCTTCACAGTGACAGCAGTCCCAGCCAACTGCTACATAGATTTTCAAAGGAAGGCAGGAAAGTAGATGTGTTTAAATTGCTAACACGGACACAATTTTGACACTACATAGACAGTAACTGCATATTGACACAAAGTTCCTGATTATTGATCGATAGATAGAACTTTCAGAAAAAAGTATCATCTGCATAACAATGGAAGTTTATGGAGTGTTTCCTGATAATATTGCCTAAAGGAAGCATATATGAAGTGAGGAGGATTGGTCCGAGGACAGATCCTTGTGGAAGTCCATGACTAACTTTGGCGTGCATGGAGGATTCAGCGTTAAAATTTACAAACTGAAATGGATCTGATATATAAGACTTAAACCAGCTTAGAGTGGATCCTTTAATGCCAATGAAATGTTCCAGTCTCTGTAATAGGATCTGATGGTCAATGGTATCAAATGCAGCACTAAGAACTAATAAAACCAGTACAGAGACAAGTCCTTTGTCTGATGCAATAAGGAGGTCATTAGTAATTTTCACCAGTGCTGTCGCTGTGCTATGATGAACTCTAAATCCTGACTGAAAATCCTCAAATAAATAATGTACATAAATAATATGAAATACAATGAACGTTCGTAGATGAACGTAGATGAACTAATCTACTTACAAACAAAGCTTCCCCAAGGTTAACACAGGCAGATGGAGCAAGATGAAGTGAGGACTCGAAGCATGCTGTTCTCTGATTATTTAGAAAATTCCCCAGGTTTCCAGGTCTTCATAGTCCTTTACGTCTTCATGCAAATTAAAGCCAGCAATGCAGTTTAGTTTTTTTAGTCATTTTTTCAACAATCCTTAAAATATTCCACATCTTTCATACATTTGTATTATTTGTATGTATTTATCAAGCCAGAAATCTAGTATAGTGCCAGCTAACTAGTCACGTTGAATTATGCTTGAATTGAAAATTAAAGGCGCTGAATTTATTTAACACAGACAAGCATGCAATTAAAATAATATTTGTGGATTTAATTTAAGCCAATTATGTGAACTAAAGCTAAGACATATCAGTAAATATAAATACACAATTACTGAATCATGTTTTATGTTTTCAGAGTCTCACTCACAACTAAGTGGTAAGTCAAAGTTTCTATGGTCACTTTTTTACTTCCTGTCTGTCTGTCTGTCATTGGGACATTTAAAACATGTTTTTGGGACGTAAACATGTTGTTAATACCTTCTTTACTTTCTTTTATCTAATTATTTCCCCACTTCGTCTCTCTCTCTCCTCAGTCTGTGGTCGACCTACACTCAACACCAAGATTGTTGGAGGACAGGTGGCCCCTGCAGGCAGCTGGCCCTGGCAGGCCAGTCTACGAACCTCTGGGTCCCACTTCTGTGGAGGAACCCTCATTAACAATCAATGGGTGATGACTGCAGCTCAGTGCTGCTCAAGGTAAGCAGAGAGGGTAGGGCGGCGACAAAAAAAAACATGCCATACAGTGGCGTAAACAGCCTGTCTAAGACAGTGGTTCCTAAATTGGGGGCAGGAATCTCTCCAAGCGGTCGCAAGATAAATCTAACAGGTCTTGAGAGGACAGAAAAAAAATATTATTCTGCTACTGAAATTAAACTTGTGATGATGTGTAGCAAGCAGACAATAATTAATTTTGAGGGGTCATTAGCCAAAAAGGATGGGTACTGCTGCTCTAAGAGGCAGGGAAAGAAAATTAAATAGGATTATTCTAGAAAGAGTTTAGGGTTAATTATTGACTTAGAGAGGTCATATTATGCTTTTTGGCTTTTTCCTTCTCCTTTATTTAATTATAAATCTTTTTTGTGCATGTAACAGGTTTGCAAAGTGAAAAGTCCACCCCAAAGGGAGTTCCCATCTCCCGCAGAAAACTCTGCTGTGAACTGCCTGAAAACAGCTCGTTTGTAGTCCAGCCGCTTCCCTTTCATCCCTGTGAAAACACAGCAAAGGGGCCTATGCCCCTGTAACACAGACCTTGGACCACCCTATGGCGCCCCCCCCCGAATGAAAAATCTACAAATCAGAGTAACATATCTTCCTTCCACCGATATGGCGCTGATGTGAAAGGCGGAACAAATGTGTCTCAACTAGTCGGATCATTTAGGACGTTACACCGCCACTGTCCGGTGTCGTGCCAAGGTAGTTATCCCTGATAGAAAGTGTTGTCCCTGCCTAGGAGCGCACATGCATTCAATGGTGAAGGCAGACTTTCGACTGCACGAAAGTAAATAAAAAATATAACGTGGATCATTTTAGTGTTGTTTTATCGGGCAACAGAAAAAATGTAATGGTGGTGTAGGCTAGGGAATGTAGTGTAACTACAACAATTTGTTTTGTGGATTTCTTCATTAAATCAAAAACCAAAAATTGAAAACTCTCCTTTGTGAATTTAATTTAAAATTGTTGTCCTTAATAGTTAGCTCACAGGAAATGGCTAGTCACAGAACTCTCTCTCTCTCTTACAAACTTACTTACAAATTCTCATCATGGATCCTTTTTTTGTCCATGTCATCTTTTTAGGCCATAACACGGTGCGATTTGTGAGAAAACCCACGGGGGATGTTTTGAAACGTTTTTTTTGTCATGAAAAGACCCCCCAGCTCCTGCCGCACGGTTCGACACGCAGGTGAACTGTGGATTGATTGCAAAACCATCACAGTATAAATTCTGCCACTGTTACTTTTTAAAGAAATAAATATATAACGTTACATCGTGATGCAGAGCTGTAGGGAAAAGACAGAGAAGACAGATGCATGCTGTGTCACTGAGTGAAACACTGTAGCTGTGACTTCGAGCATGTTCACAGGTGTAACAGGGACACTAGGCTGCTTGTCATCATAGAAACAGATCATCAGATTTAGATGTTAATTGCACCTTCAGTAATATCGGCTGCTTTCTCACACACAGCTCCGCTGCTCACCGGAGCAAAGTGTTAGTGAAAGGCTATTTTTCACAAAGTCTAACCAGTCAGATAGCCTAGTTCTGTGGGTGGGACATTGAGCAAATAAATAAGTAAATAATAAATAAATAACTTAATTATATATATATGCCTCAGAAAAACTAAAGAGAGTGAGGGGGTTTGGGGGTGCAGCAACCCAATCAAGATGTAGAATGGGGTGCGTGGCCTAAAAAGTTTGGGAACCGCTGTCCTACTAATATCTACGCACCATTGTAGACAATATTTTGTCCTTGTAATCCATGTTACCATTGCATGGATAGCCTTTGGATATTGCTGGTTATAGGGTAAATTATTATCATAACAATTTAATAATGCATTGCATTTAAACAGCACTTTTCATACCCAAAAGCAATAACAGTAGCCTACTGGTCCTACCAGGCTGGACATGCAGTCTGCCAAAATATGTATCGCTGTTCATAATGCACAGATAATGGCCTACTATCAAGTATTTAATTTTGCGTATACTTCACATCATGACTAATAACAGGGGTGAATATGGAGACGTTTGTTGTTTCTTAGCAAAAGTTGTACTGGGATACAAAATACAAACTGGGATCCAGAGAAAGTCTAGTACACTAGAGCTTATAAATTTTTTTTATGTGTTTATTTCGAATATATGTAACACGAAACATCCAACAAGAAAATGCAATCAAATAAACAAATCAAAGTGATTAAATAATACAATAATAAATTAATTAATAATAGTTACAGCCAAAGACTTTTTAAACTCTTGTCTATGTCCATTACATGTTCAAAAAGTAGGAAGAAGAAAAAAAACAAACATATTTAATCCCAGCCAGTGTCCACAAATCAAAAGCTTACAAATAATCGACCCGTGTTCCAAATATTTAAACATCTACTTTGTCACACCCAAAAGCAATTCAAAATGTACATCAATTATTTAAACAAGGAAAATAAATAAATAAATAAAAGGAAAGAATGAATTTCAGCAACTCAGAAAAAAATGAAGTAATAATAACAAAAATAATTACTAGCCCCAGAAACACTAATTAATTAATTCACCCCTTCTTCATCCCTGTAACCTTTGAAAACCATATCTTTATACCTGATTTTAAACCGATTTATGTTTGGACATTGCTTTAGTTCCTCATTGAGACTGTTCCATAGCTTTACATTAAAGCTTTACAAAGAAGTGTTGCACCATAGGATAAGAATGTATTATAACTTGAGCTACAGGAATGTTTGTTTTTTTAATAATGTCATTTAATTAAACTACAACTAAGTTACTGAAAAGATCCTGTTACTCAAACAAATAACTGTAAGTTACTGAAACATATTGAAACATTACATTATATCCTAAACAGGACATTTTGAAAGCTTGAACTTTGCCTTTGTCTCTTTAGTCCCGGATTGAATGTGTCCCTCTGACAAAACAACTGGCCCCTGCCTGGCCCCCTTAATAATAGAACCGCCACTGCTGGTCATAGACGTCTCCTACTCCATTCTCACATCTCATGTTGCTAATCGAACTGTCAACATGGGGTGCATCTCAAGTCTCTTATTTGTTGTTTCCTCACTTGAACCGGAAGTTGTTCTTCTC
>NC_060151.1:29249128-29276702 GCF_021292245.1 Micropterus dolomieu
TTGTGTCAGATTTCACCTTCTGCAAAGATTCCTTCTCCTAAATGTTTCTGTCCTTTAAGGGGGATGGAGGAGGTCCGCTGGTGAGCAAGCAGGGCGGTCGCTGGATCCAGTCGGGAATCACTAGTTTTACCAGTAGTAGGGGCTGTGCCCAGCCTAATATCCCATCAGGCTACACCCGAGTGTCCCAGTATCAGTCCTGGATCAACAGCCAGATCACCAGCAACCAACCAGGCTTCATCACCTTTACCTCCGCTGGGACTGACGGTGACCTCAGCATAAGATGTCCTACCACGCCACCACCAGCAGCTCAAGGTAAGTGTCTATTGTGTCCAGACTTTGATTTTTAACTTTACATTTCGCCTTGGAAAGCTTAAAATTCAATATTTTTATTTTTCTTCTAACAAAGAGTTTCATATTCTGTTTCAGAATGTATTTGAAAGGAGAAGTGTTCATTTACTGTTTTACGAAATTAAGTGCATATGAACAGTGATGCGTTCACTAACTGTTGTACATAATGAATTTCATGGCAGCATCATGGTTGTTTATAAAACAATAATGTTAAATAATTGTGATCACAGGAGTACGACTCTTCGTAAAGAGTAAACCTGACTTCATGTGTAAAATCAGTGGAGGACCCCTTTAACTTCTGCTACTGTCATGTTTTTGTGACATTAAGGTGTCATCAGGGACTGGAGCAATAACAGTAGTAGTAGTATTAATAAAACTCATTAGTATTAGTAGTAATAAGATTAGCAGCAGTAGAGTAACAAAAATTAATTTCAGTCCGTCGTCACTAGAAAAAAGATGTTATAGATTAATTATTCGAGCAGCGTATTATGACCCATATTTAGAAAGAGGAAGACAGCTGACACATTTTGGTTATTGTTATTGTTTTCGTGGTGATAATGACTTCAAGAGGAATTTTGAAAACACCTGCAAACTCCTTTTCTGTAAGTGGAAGATGAATTTCCAGTCTGTTAGCTGAAAGAGGACAGGGTGTAAAGTCACTTATCAAAAAGCTTTGTGTTTGAATGTGTTTAGTGATAAAAGTAGAAGTAAGTAGAAGTTTCACTGCTAACTTTTTTTATTTCTTGTCCATCTGTCATTTGGACATTTTAAACATGTTGTTTGAGGAAAACTTTTTAAAATAGTTCCATTATTGTTAGTATTTGCTGTGAACCCCGTCTCTCTTGATCGTCTCTCTTCTCAGTGTGTGGTCAGCCAACACTCAACACCAGGATTGTTGGAGGACAGGTGGCCTCTGCAGGCAGCTGGCCCTGGCAGGCCAGTCTGCAAACCTCTGGCTCCCACTTCTGTGCAGGAACCCTCATTAACAATGACTGGGTGCTGACTGCTGCTCAATGCTGCTCAAGGTAAGCAGAGAGGGTAGGGCATCGGCAAAAAACCACATGCCGTTC
Organism: Micropterus dolomieu; assembly: GCF_021292245.1. NCBI lineage: Eukaryota > Metazoa > Chordata > Actinopteri > Centrarchiformes > Centrarchidae > Micropterus > Micropterus dolomieu. Next base: position 29,250,547 of record NC_060151.1, read on the forward strand.
AGCCTGTCTAAGGTAGTGGTTCCCAACTTGGGGGCAGGAATCTCTCCAGGGGGTCGCAGCATAAATTGGAGAGGTCGTAAGAGGATTGACAGGACAGGACAGATGAAAAATATTATTCTGCTACTGTGTTGTTTTAACGTGTGATGATGTGTAGCAAGCAGACAATGATTCATTTTGAGGGGCCATTAGCCAAAAAGGATAGGTACTGCTGCTCCAAGAGGCAGGGGACAAGATTAAAGAGGGGTATTCTAGAAAAAGTTTAGGATGCATTTTAGGGTTCATTTTTGACCTACGTAGCTCTGTCTGTAGCCAAGTTTGGCATCTGAAGTGTTCTGGTTTCCGTTTGTAGTCCGACTACTATTAACCAATCGGGTTTGAGCGGGCTTTGATTGCATGCAGGTTAACAGACGTGTGGAGAGCAAAAGAGGTGGAACGCGTTGCCCCTAATGCAATCTCTAAACCCATTGGGTATCGTCTGACAGGGATTTACTTGTTACAAGCAATCCGGTCATAGACGTCTCCAACTCCATTCTTGCGTCACAAGTTGCTAATCGGACTGTAAACATGGGGTGCATCTCAACTGTCTTATTTGTCGTTTCCTCGCTCCTCGCTTGAGCTAGAAGTTGTGCTACTCTGCCATCTTGCCGACTGTCCCAAAGCTCTTTTTTGTGCGCCAAGGAGCAATCTCTGAGGCGCTGCCTTGGTGGAAGTCTTTAATGACCGACTCGCCCCTTTATTTGATAGCCGTTATTAAATACAGATGCAGAAAATGAATAAATAAGGGAAACACATTCTTCCCATAGGTGGGTGAGGTGATGGTCCAGTGGATAAGACGTATGCTTCTGTTGTGAGAGAACCAGGTTCAATTTCCCACTGTGATGTTCACCAATTTGTGCCTGAGAAAGACACTTAACCCCTAGTTGCTCTAGAGGTGTGCAACCTCTAACATAAATAGCAATTGTAAGTCGCTTTGGATAAAAATGACTGACCTAAATGAATAAATGTAGAAATTATTCTGTGCCTCTGAGCAGTATACAATATAACTACAGACTGTGCTTGTTAAGACACCACAGAGACCTGATTAGGACGTTGCTTCAAGTGACGTTTGGAGGAAAGAATGTCTCATGTCTCTAAAAGCAAATTTCCTCATTCCTTCTCTCCTCACATGATTGCGTCAGTCCATGCATCCCTGGTGGGCCGGACTAAGACACAAGGAAAAGACGCAAGTGAGGGAAATGTGGATGCAAGTAAGATAATTGAAAAGCACCCATTGACCGCTGCATGTGAAAGGAAGTCTTGGCCTGGATATACGCTAGCCACACCAGGAGCCAGAACATTGTCTGTTGCTCCCAGAAGCTAAATCCTCATCAGTCGATGACCGATGGATTCAGAGATTGCCCTCATGCAAACAAGTTGTGTCCATTAATGAATCATGCCGTCCAGAGATATAGACATTTCTTGATTCCGTGTGTCTTTGTCTCCCTTTGGAGTTTATAGAGTTAAGCTTTTGGTCTGAGACACAGGGACAGACCTCATGTTTGGGCTGGTTTGTCGCTGCCATGTACACTGGGAGAAAAGATAGTTTTGCTGAAAAGGAAAACTCCTGTTTTCCTTGTTGTATAGAGATGTTCATCCTAGTTTTCTGTTCATCTGCACACCAACAGACTGAAGTATTAATTCATAATTAAAGGGACCAATTTATGTAATTAGGACTTGAGGTCAGGAAAAAAGCATATTGAGCACTTCAATGACTAAGATGAGGGAATTGTTTATAATATTAGGATTCAAATTACTAACTTGTGAAAATGCAATCTCCCTGTTGCAACATCTATCAATATCCATACAAACTAGACGTGGTCATAATATGGACTTAGTGTTTGCTGAAGTGCTCTTGACTACAGTTCTGCTTTTCATGTCTTTGCACTGTTTTGTTTCTCTTCTGATTACCTCAGTTCAGGCGTAAGCACAAGCACTCTGGTTGTGTCTCTGGGTCTCCAGAGTCTACAGGGATCAAACCCCAATCAAGTGTCTCGGACAGTATCACAGATCATCATTCATCCCAACTTTAACTCTGGAACTTTTGAAAACGACATCTGCCTCCTGAAGCTCTCCTCACCCGTGACTTTCACCACCTACATTCAGCCCGTCTGTCTGGCAGCCACAGGCAGCACCTTCTACAAGGGGACTCTCTCCTGGGCCACCGGCTGGGGCAATGTTGGAACTGGAGGTGGGTCAGAAAGGACCTGTATTACATTTATTTTCAGAGGCAAACTAATTACAATGGTGGCAATAACTTTCTCAGGATTCATCGAGTGATAAGCAGGTTTGAGTCCAAACGCACAACAGTGGAGAGCTGACATCAGTTTGCAAGGTTTATTAGCAAAAAGCAGAATAATGTGACTTCCATGGAAGCATGGAAGCGTGTAACAGATTATAACAAAGGTTATGATCTGTTATTAGAAACTAAATTCAAACAAAACTGGTAAATGCAACCACACAGAGACAAGCAGAACCCTCAACATACTGCAATGACCAAAGAGGGACTGAAAACCATTTATACAAGAGAAAACAAGCGTTGTGGGACACAACCAGGGGACACACATCAGGTACTCAGGATAGGGAAGACTCTCTCAAACACACACACACACACACACAGAGGCAGGGAGATACAGATGTGATACAGATCAGTGGCCTGTACTATGAGGCAAGAGTTTTTCTCATAGTTTTATGACGGATGTCAGATGATATTCTGTTTTTTTCTTGTAGATTTGTGATTGTTTTTTCCCCCGTAAATTTAACACTTTAATCTTGGAAAATATTCTTTGGGAAATTTTTCTCGTGGTTACGTATGATTTTTTATTAGAAGTTATGAAAATTAATATTAAGAAATATTGATTCATAAGGCTCTTGTCAAAGGGCACCACCTAAAGATTTGCTGTCCACCCAAGGCTTTAGGTCCTTGAGTATAGCTTGATAATTACACAAATTTCTGGTAATTCGTTAGTCATTAATGGTTCAGTTATTCTAAAATCGTTACATTTAATCAATCAGTATCTCAAATCTGAGGACGAATCCTCTGTACAGGGACCCAGGACACTAAACAATACACACACACAAATCACTATGATCAAGATGAAATTTATTGACTAACTAAAGGGAGTGCAACAGTGTGAATAAATATGGGAATATTACAGGAATAACAGTCAAACATGAACTGGTGGATTTACTACGGAGTCCTTTGCGAAAAACGCTTGCAGCAACAGATGGCCAGCCCTGGCTTTGCACTCTGAGTTTGTTTGGTGTCGCTGTAGCTCAGCGGAACACACTCCAGACTCTGTCGTTGGAGCCGTGACTTTGTTCAACTCAAGGCGAGAATTGAACGGGCATCTGGGTCAAAAGTTGCTTAGAACAGTCGGATAACGTTAAAACAACAAAATCAAATAAGACACATACATTTGCCGTAGGTTCGTCCCAGGCAGCTCCAAACAAAAGTCAAAATCAAATCTCCCGCTAAGAAAAATGGAGGTTCAAGAACATGAATCTTTCTCAGGCCGTCTGAAGGAACAAAACAAAAGTACAAAACAAAAAAATCGGAATTTCAAAACTAAAGGAAGTTCAAGGAAGCGTAATTACAAGAGGATACAAGAGAGTACAAGAGTTACAAGAGTTTCAAGAGAGAGAGACAAAGGACGACAAGGTCTTTTATCTATTCTCTTTTTTGGGACGTGGTGACGTCATTTTGGGAGTGGGTTTTCCCTGGGGAAGTAACCCTTTGGTCTCGAAGTGTTAACTTTTAGTGGGATACAAAATATATTTTGCGTGTATTTTCCATTTAATCTTTTTCTCCACAATATCAACATTTAAAAAGATACTTAATTCTAAACATTTATATAAAGACAAGCAAAACAAGATTAAACCCTAGAGGGTTAATTGTTTCTTAATTGTTATAATACTTAATAGAAGGCGTAACACAGCTTAACTACATGTTTCCACTATAAACTTGATGGTTACATGTTTTAACTCAAGAGACAAAATATATGTAAGCATTGCAGCAAAGAATCCGTTATACAGTGACATTTTGATAGATATTTGACATTCATTCTGATATAAGCAGAGTTTTAAACGCTTGTGTGTTAAACATTTTCTGTCCTCTTGGTGGAGCTCGGGTTCTATGAAAGGACAGGAAATTCAGCTTTGAAATTCACCACTTGAACTGGGAACTGAGAAGCGGGTTATACACACGAGGAACATGCGGATAAACGTTTTAATAAGAAATTCTATACGAAACCTTTAGCTAAAGCATTAGTTAATACTAAACAGACTGTGATTACTAGGGAATAATAGGGAGAAATTAAAACAAAACAAAAGGAAATTAGGAAACTCTTCAAGATTACTTTCTTATGATTCTCTAGTCTTCAAACGTCACTAAAGATTAACAACAGGGTCATTACTACTAAACTAAGAGGCAAACGCCACTACTAACTTAGCAAGGATTATTATTTAAACAGAACAAAACACAGTTTGTAATGAAACATTTGTTGGCTCAAGAAGGCAGGGATTGTTAGTGTCCCTCTTTTCACAACTGGGCTTATCACATTTGCACATCAGCTAGAAAAAGAAGAGAGTGGTGTTTTATAGCCCAAGTATCCTGTGGGAAAAGGAATCAGGGTGAAGCAGGATGGCATGATACTTAGGATGTCCGGAGGTGACCTGTGGGGGAGAGAGGGGTTGGACAGCCCTCTTGCTGTCCTACAGAGTGTCTCCAGTGACACCTTTACGGCGAGAGGGGTTCACTCAGGTTCTTGAATACACAATCCTTAAGCGATGCATGTCTGATTGAGTCTGTGCAGGTCCTTACCAAAACATCAGGCAATGTCTCTAGTTTTGCATGTCAAAAGGCCAAATCCAGGGGAGGACACCACCTCCTTGAGGTGAGAGGCTGGTTGACCCACTACACCCCTCTCCCCTGGCTCCATTTTTTGTTTAACGGACCTAATATGTAGTTGCACCTTTACATCTTAAATCATATTACACATAAAAGAAGAGTTTATCAAGCCTGACTTTGCTTGATAATCCTGAGTTAAATCTGAATAGTTTGAACTCTATGAAGGGTAGCACAGGCCTCAGTTGTCACAAAGTTACTCCTTTAGCTACCTGGAAAGCCAGTTATCTTGCTTTATTGTACAGCCCACTGGTAGAGAAATTAAACAAGATACTGAAAGTAGATGTCAAAATCGTGACATGAATGCAGTTGTTATGAATTGTTTACATCCTTGCTTTGTTAGAGTGCATACAGTATAACACCAGTATGCCTTATTTAAATACAATATCTTTAAAGGATGAAGTGAAATATCCTAGATCTTTTTTTCAGTGTGAGAAAGGAAATATTTGTTTTTAAAAAAACCTACACATTTTGAGTTGTACCCATGATGCATCAAAAATGTGGTAATTAAAAAAAAAAAAATAGTGTATCATTAGACCTTCTTATTGCAACAGACAAAGGACTTCACCCTGTATTTGTCTCGTTAGATCTTAGTGCTGCATTTGCACTCTGCATATGTTTCCTTTAGGCAATTTCATCAGGAAACACTCCTTTCTATCAACTTTCATTGATATGCAGATGATACTCGATCAGGCCAGATAAAACCAATCAGTTAGCTTAACTTCAAGCATGCCTTAAGGATATAAAAACCAGGATGACCTGGAATTTTCAAATGTTAAACTCAGATCAAACTGGAGTCATTGCACTGGGGCCCAAGAACCTAAGTGATGCATTATCTAAAGATATAGTTACTCTGGCCTCCAGCACCACTGTGAGGAATCTTGGAGTTATCTTTGATCAGGACATGTCGTTTAACTCTCACATTAAACAAACTTCAAGTTCCGCCTTTTTTCACCTACATAATATTGCAAAAATCAAGAACATCCTGTCTAAAAATTATGCAGAAAAACTAGTCCATACATTTGTTACTTCTAGGCTGGATTACTGCAATTCCTTATTATCAGGTTGCTCGAAAAAGTCCATTAAGACTCTTCAGCTGATCCAGAATGCTGCAGTTCGTGTTCTGACAGGAACCAGGAAAAGAGATCACATTTCTCCTGTTTTAGCTTCTCTGCATTGGCTTCCTGTAAAATCCAGAATAGAATTTAAAATCCTTCTTCTCACGTACAAAGCTCTTAATGGTCAGGCACCATTCTATCTGAAAGAGCTATATTTGCTAGCTCCTCTCTATTTTCTTGTGTATTTCTACAATATGTGGACATTATGTTGCATCACCCCCTCGCCCTCTCTCTCTTTCGCTATCCAATGCTCTTTCTGGCTCTCTCTCTCCCTCAACCCCAACTGGTCGAGACAGATGGCCACCAAACCTGAGTCACGGTTGCATTCGACGTCTCTATACCTCCTAAAAGAGAATCTTTTCTTGCCTCAAGAGTTAATAATAATATAAAGAGGACAATCTTGTCCTGATGTATATGAAAAGTGAAATGAGATAACCTTTGTTATGAATTGGCTCTATATAAATTTAATTTGAAGTACTGGAAGTATTTTTACAGTTTGGTGGGGGACCTGTCCTTTGATTTAACAATAGAGTTTCTCATTGTCCCTTTAATGGGCTAAAACATTGTAAAACTGCTGGCATGGTCCTTTAAGTTCAAGTAGTGAGGATGTTTGCTTGATGAACACAGGAACACCTGGAAACACTTGAGGTGTGCCACAGTCACTAATGTGTTTATTAAACTGCCCATTTTGTGTGAAACCATGTTAAAAGATGTGAACACTTGTTTATTAAACTGAATTTGTGTCTCTTCAGTGTCCCCTCCTTTCCCACAAAACCTAATGGAGGTGCAGCTGCCGATTGTAGGAAACAGAGAGTGTACCTGTAACTACGGAGTGAGCTTGATCACAAACAACAAGATGTGCACTGGGTTCAGTGCTGGAGGAAAGGACATCTGTCAGGTGATCATTTTTACGCCTGTGTTTGTGTCAGATTTCACCTTCTGCAAAGATTCCTTCTCCTAAATGTAGGGATGGGAATTGATAAGATTTTATTGATCCGATTCCTTATCGATTCTCTTATCGATTCTCATTGGGTGAGGAAATAAGTACAAGTTTGTTTGTTTGTATTAACTCGCTTTAATTTCTGATCAGAAGACACAACACAGAGCAACAGAGCACAACAACCTTAGAACAAGCCTAAAAGTAGGTGAGCTACTTCTCAAAGTAGAGTCCAGGGACCCTTAGCCTAGGGCAGTGTTTCTCAACCAGTATGCCATGGCACGCTAGTGTGTGTCTTGTAAGATTATCAAGAGTGCCTTAGGATTAGGAAATTGTTAATTTTCACATTAATTGGTCCAGACAAAAAAATTAATGTTTGGCTTTTTAAGCCCAACTGCCATTTTGTGCCATAAAAACTAAAAACACAGACTGAAAACAGTCAAGGAAGAGCTTGTGCCTTTTGGAATATTAACTGTGCTCAATTGGACTCAACTTGAAACAAAATTCACTTGACATAAAAAATACAAAGACGTCTTTGTAAAGATAAGACCACAACAATCAACCTTGGCAAATTAACAATTTTTGTGCAGAACAATTATCATATTTGCCCTCTCAGGAAGGTTACGAGATCTTTCTGGACTTAGGGTGTCTCCAGCAGTGGAGAACACCCTTTCAGAAGGGGTGGAGGATGCTTGGACACAGAGATACTTCTCAGCCAGAGCTGACAATACTGGCAATGTGTCACTCTTCTTCCACCACCAGAAACTGGCACTGTCTTTGGTTGGAATGGGAGGAAGGCTTCTATAAAGCTGGATTTCTTGATCAACTCTCTGGGCTGTGGAGACAGGGGGCTGCTGCTGCATGGAAAGCAGCTTGCTGTCCTCTTCTTCAAAAAGTTCCTCTAGTGCTGTCCTCTTTTTCTGCTTTACAGGTGGCGTCTGAAATTATGAAATACCCCAAAAGGTTTAGTTTTAAATTAAATAGTGTAATAATCCCTGCCATCTATCATCATTCATCACAATCAGCTACAATAAACTTACGTAGTCCTCCTCCTCTTCTTCTTCTCCATCCTCTTCTTCTGCCTGCGCCTGTGTATCTCTTGGCTCTGACAGCTTGAGGAGAAATTTACAGTCTAAGAATCACAGAGCAAGAAGAAAAGGTCTCATAACATAAATATGCTAAAGGAATTGTCAAATTCAAATACCTTCTCAACTGCTTCTGTGTTTGCTGCCACTGCTGATGCTCTGACCCTGACCCAGATTTCATCCCTGTCCATTTTAGATTTAAATCTGGGATCTAACAGTGGCTTCCTCCAGGAATGCCTGGATATCATCATCCTTAAGTTTACAATGGAGGACAAACAACACAAATTTAGAAGAAAATGTGACTGACAATAAATAACCATTAGTCTATATGATTAATTGTCATATAGTAATCCATCATTACATGTCAGTGACTGTACCTGGTAACGTTTGGAAAGATCATTCCATATGTTCTCCTTGATGCTCCTAACAAACGTAGAGTCGTCTTCCTGCACTGTGTAGTGTTTGCGCAGTTTCTGAAGGATGGGCAAAATCTGGCCACAGGTTGGACTTTTTTCACTGGAGACAGCAAGTGTGGATGTGTAATGCATCCTCATCAGCAGCACAAACTCCTCTGCTTTCCTCAGGTCCTCATTGCCCATTCTGGCCAGTCTGCAACATAAACAAAACAAAAAAAAATATATTGCATAAACAACAAACATAACCCTTTTAATGGCTATAGTCAACCAAGTTTCATACAAGTAATTTTAATTTTTTTTCAAACATTAGTTACTTCTCCTTCTCCATGGGCTTTCTAAGTCGTTGGTCTATGGCTGCAGCTTGGATAGCAGGAAACTGTTCACAAAATCTCTCCATCATCAAATACAGAGAGTTCCATCTCGTCCTCACATCTAAAAGGAGCATGTGCTGGGGCAGCTCTGCAGGCGCGCACACACACACACACACACACACACACACACAAGATTATGAGATTACATTAAACAATGTAATATTACCATTACTTTATCATTTTTAAGTTGATCCTAATCCGTTCATTTATATGTTACAATTTGTTGTTAGCTTGCTATTAAAGTATTCAAACAGTAGGCCTATTACTTACTGAGGAGTTGTTGCTTTTCCTTCAGGACTACTTTTGCCATATGAGATCTCTTCATCCAAACGATCACAGAACGAATCCTTGCTGCCCAGTTGGAAACTGTATTGCAGTTGTACAGCTTCTGAGCTCCAAGGTTAAGTGTGTGTGCAAAACATGGAAACTTGATGATGTTTAGCGTTTTCACAGCTACATCCATGTTTGCCGCGTTATCCACAGTTGCTGCCACCACTTTCTCTTTCACTCCAAACTCCTCCAGGATCCCCTCAATCTCCTCAGCTACAGTTGTCCCTGTTTGAGCTTTGTACACTGCTTTGGTTTTGAGGACTTTGTCTTTACTCTGACCTTCCCTGACATAGTGCAATGTTACGGTGAGGTAGTGGTCTTGACTGAAACTAGTCCAACCATCTGCTGTGATGGCTGCATGCGTGACATGTTTCAGGTCTGTGATCAGATTGCTCTTTTCAACCCCATACCAAGCAGGAATCAGATGATTTGTTAAACTGTCTCTGTTTGGGGCATTGTATTTTGGGTTGAGAGTCTTTATCATCTCCCTACAGAAAATATAAGGTAGGACTAGGAATAAATAAAACAACTATACTGACATTAAAACATGAAACTTTTGGTCATGCATTTGTTATTTTCATTTGAAAAGACATGCTGGACAAAATACAGCAAATTAACCTACCGAAATGCAGAGGCATCTACTGTGGCAAACGGGTGCAAACCCTTTACCACAAACTTAGTCACTGCTCGGTGACATTCGTTGATCCTAGCCTCGGTCATTTTATTCTTCCCTGCCTCTGTGAACGGAGTAGCTAGAGATGCACCAGAGCTACCTGCTGCAGCCTCTGAGCCAGCCAGACTCTGGCCGTCTTCATCATCATCTAAATTTGATGGACAATGACAATGAAAATTATTCGTATAGTAAAGGTTTACACAATGAAATGGCGCTCACATTAACTAAGTAGACAGGGCCTGTCCTGCCTGGAGAGTTTAAAATTACCTTCGGCATTAATAACAGATGGCGTCCCGTTAGCTCCGCTGCCGCTTGACTCACTTGCGTCGCTAAGTAGTAGTGTATCAAACACGCGACAGTCCTGCAAATGAATTGCATGCTGTGTGGCCAAATGTTTCTGCATATTGGAGGTAGTTCCCCCCTTTGACGAAATGGAAACTTTACAAGTGTTGCAAGTGACCGTATTGTCGTCTTTTCGCGTGAAATATAACCAAACTTTAGAGCGCTTCTGCCTCGATGCCATGATTGCTGCGTTCTGAACCAAAACAATGCAGCGCGTGTGTGACGTCATGACGCATTTGCCACAAGCCGAACCGATAAGTAGAATCGTTAAGCAGGCGTGCTAACGGTTCCAAGGAATTGATTCACTGGGCACCGGTTCCAAAGAAGAACCGGTTCTCGATTCCCATCCCTACCTAAATGTTTCTCTGCTTTAAGGGGGATGGAGGAGGTCCGCTGGTGAGCAAGCAGGGCGGTCGCTGGATCCAGGCGGGAATCGTGACTTTTACCAGCAGTAGGGGCTGTGCCCAGCCTAATATCCCATCAGGCTACACCCGGGTGTCCCAGTATCAGTCCTGGATCAACAGCCAGATCACCAGCAACCAACCAGGCTACTACACCTACACGTCCACTGGGATTGACGGTGACCTCAGCGTCACCTGTACACCACCATGAAGCACACCCTAACGTAAGTGCCAGCCCTGTCCAGACTTTGATTTTAGCTATTTGGAAACCCCTTGGAAAGCTTTAAAATGTTTTACTTTAACATAATCCAAAATCCAGGACAACGGCCATGATTTCAAGTATTAGTCACATTGTCTCTAGCCACGTCAATCAGGACTTTAAACAGTTCCCTCCAAAAGTATTGGAACGGTAAGGAAAATTCCTTTGTTTTTGTTGTTCACTGAGGACATTTGTATTCAAGATCAAAAGATGAGTATGAGACAAGTGTTCAGAAGTGTTCAGAAAATACAGCCAGACAACCCTAAAAGGATAAATGGTTTTGCAGGTGGAGGTCACTGACAGTAGCTCTCTCCTTATCCTTCCTGACTTATTGCTCTGTGTCCTTGTTACTGCTGGTAGTATGAGGCGATACTTGCAGCCCGTTCAGCTCAATTGGCATTCGCTAGCGAACACTAGAATTCACAGGCCTGCCATTGGTTCCCTGTTCTCTTCACAGATGAGGGCAGGTTCACACTGAGCACATGTGACAGACATGAAAAGCGAGGCGGGTTGTCAGGTTAGCGATCACTCAACTAACATTAAATAATTAATTTGTCTTAACATCGATATGATAAAACGTTGCTAAAATGGATGGATTTAGTCGGAGTACTGGCTTTTTAATACTGACGGTATATTGCAGTTGTTTTATGTGGTTCTGTTGCTCCAGTGGAGCAAGTGCTGTTTTTATGCTGCATCCTAACAAACCATATGAGATCTTGATTGTAACGGCATACAGGTCACTTTACTTTGGTGTGTCTCAGTGTCTGAGAACAGTGTTTTTACATCGCCCACAAGAGAGCTATAGCGCCACATTGTATTTCACCAATTTTTGACTGACTCCAGTGAGCTTTTTAGGACTCAGAGTTGCTGACTATTCTAGCAAAGAAGTGGTGAAGACAAGTTTTGGGTTTTCAACTAACCTAGACCTGAGCTTTTCTCTTAATCAACTCTTCTAAACTCTTGCTACTGTTTCATTAGTCTCGCTTTAAAATGAGCACATTTCAATGCATTTCTGGAAATTTGCTTTTTCACTTTACTCACTCACAAGAGAGCTTGGTGAGAAGGCAAAATTGCATATTGACCTTATAGCGCATATGGAGAAACAAAGAAAAAAAAAGAAAACACAACATTATTTTCCGTTTCACAGAAAGTTGGACTTGAATGCATCTGTCCTGTTTGTTTGTTCAGGGTGATCTGGCGGTGAGCAGAGCGGCTCTTGGTTCCAGGCAGCAGTGTTGTTAGTTGGAAACAACGCCACCTTCCTGGCTCAGACACCAACACCACCAGCAACAACAGCAACAGCACAGCTGCCAGCAACATACCAACTACCAGCGGGGGCGCTCCTGCTCACTCCCCCTTCTTCTTCTTCTCAGTGTGACAGAATCTGAATGGCAACTGCTTTTTCTCTAAAATGAAGGGTGTAATTTATGGGTGTAAAATGAATAAATGAATGACAATGAATTGTTTAAGCAGCACCGAACAAATGTAGGTATATGTAGCCTGGCATACCAGCGTGTCGAGGTTTTTGAAGGATCCAGATGTTACGCAAAGACAAGATGATAATTTGTCATTTACATAAAACTTCCCCTTCAAATAACTGAAAATAGGATGGTGTTTATTGATTACATTGCAGATAGGATTAATCTCATGCTGTCATTAACAAATGGATTCAAAACACTTAAAGGAGCATATTTAGAGGTCAGAGGATCACATGTCCATCATCTACTTATTTGAGCTAGTGTACCTTACTGTACAATTATATCTAAAGTTAACAAACAGCATTTGCTCTAAAAAATACTTAAACTGAACTTTACATTGATAATAATTTGGTTTGAAAGATAAATGTCAATATTAAGTCTTGTCAAGTGCTGAACTGTTAACTGTTAATAACCTGGTTTTTAATTAAGGGAAATCCTTTCTTTCGGCTTTGAGCACATGTATGAACTCAACTAATGCAGTCTAATCTAAATGTCCTGCAGTAAATCCTCCTTCATGATGGTTATAATCTGTTTGTGTTTTAGAGACGTGTTGATTCAACTGTATGGTCAGTTTGGAGGCTGAAGTTGTGTTTTGTAGCCACATTTGTGTATCAAAATAAAAAAAATTTTCTTCTTGATCTTGTTCTTGATCAAACAAAAGTCACTAACTACAACATCTTTAATCTGTTGAATCTGTAGCTACGAGTCTCAAATGCTGTGTTTTCACTCATATATGAGTGAGTAAAAGTTAACTTAACTTATTTATACTGATTTAATATCTTATTTACAGGCCTTGTTATTATACATATTTAATCTAATCGCAGTCTTTTGCGATTTGCAGAAGGCACAAAGCCAGAGATTAGTTCGTTTGACAGATCCTTTGCTAAAGCAATGGCGCAAAACAATGTTAGAGAACTTTTTTATGCTATTATGAGAAGTTTTGTGAATGTTTTTGCTTCATTATGAAACTATGCCAGAACAATTTAGACAATGGCAGGCCGCACTGGACTGGAAAAATGGGAAACACTGGACTGTATATAACGTTATCTCCCTATTTAAGCTACATTCAAACAGGTGGTAATTTTAATGTGACTTTATAGGCATTAATACATTTTTTATTAACATAGGCCTAAGCATAATTAACTAGAATGGGTATTTACTAAAGTAAATACGTGTGAGAGCTGTCAGCTGTTAGCTGTGACTGCTACCGCTGCTGCTGCAAAGTACTGTTCCATCAGCAATTTAAAATCCTGTAGCGCTACCTACATGTAAAAGAATCACATTGTACGTGAAGTGTGACAGATAGTGTTGCTCTGAAGTGTCATGCAATTTGCACGCTGCACAAAATACTTAAAAGTTTCTTCCCGTGTCCTCTATGTGGTGCAAAGGAGCACCCAGTAATGATACGTTATGTCCCAGTACATCATTTTGAAAAAATTTATTTTAATCACATAATGGATGTCACACAAGGCTTACTTCAATTTGTCAGTCGGTGGCGCTATGACTATAACTGAATTTTGGCATATAGATGTGTTGGGGCGGGCCCATTATCAATCACATAAAGTTTGGTACAGATGTGAGCATGTACACTTTAGTTGTAACAACTTCCTGTTTCGTCGCAAATCATTGAAATTCCATGCCACGGACTGCTCCGGTTGACCAAAATTCACCATTTGTACAACATGTGATCATTGATAAGACTGCACAGCGAAAGTTGCACGGACTAATTCTCTAGGAGTTTGTTAAAGTGCGGAGTGTCTCGAAAAAAAACCAAATATGACAATTAAATCCATAATGGCCGACTTCTTTTTTGGCTTTTGACCCTCCTGGCGTGTGTTTGAAGTTTTGTAAGTTTTCAAGAACGTTAAGGCCTTCAAAAAAGAAATGTATTCGCAGAACCATTTCTTCAATTCAGTATTGTAGCCAACATGCCATTCCCTGGATTTGAGCCATCAATCTTTGCGTTGGCAGGGCAAGCACCACTGCGCTACTGAGACTGCGCATCATTACAGATATCAGCAATAAAAGTAATAGAATAAATCTCCTGAACAGGATGTACATTTTGAAGTTGGAATGAAGTTTGTAGGACAAATGGTGCAGGAGAAAATAGACGCCGAAAATGGGGTTATATATAATAATAAATCAATAACTAGAAATTTTGCACTTCCTGCGGAAGGGGAGTGTGAATGCTGAAGAAATGAATTTGGGCTGTCAGTGAAAGTTTGGTAGACGTCTAACCATAGCCCAAAAATAGTCTAGTCATCAATCAGACCACCATTGAACGGCTACATATAGACGTGTATTAGAGGGTGAAAATGGGTCTAGGCTAAAACAAGGTTGTATTTGGGCTGTCAGTGAAAAGTTAATAGACGCCTAACCATAGCCCAAGAATAGACCAAATACACAGCTTTTGAATGACTACATATCTATCTCTAATAGACAACAGAATAGTGGCTAAAGGACTTTTTTTACTCAAACACAACAGGTTCTCATGAATGGTAATCTGTCCAAACAAATTAAATATAAAGATTTTATTAAGAAAAAGGATTACAACGTAGACAACTTAAGATAATACAACATGATGAAAATATAAAGGAATTATTGATAAAATATTATTATAAATACAAAACAGTCTATCAGAATACAAACAATTTAAACAACATGCGGTAATAAAAACATAAATAATAAAATAATAATAATGGGTTGACTACATCCAAATCTAGATCTTCATCTAAGCTGCTACTTGATGCAGCAAGAGCATCAGATGCGTCTCTCGGTTGGCGCCAGTCTCTCAGGTAAATGGGATCCATAACTTTTGAATATGTAGTAATATGAATATAAGTAAACATTATAAGTGACTATGTTCACTAGTTTTTTAAGACATGACTACTATCAACAAATTATTTAAAATTAAAACATACAGTAAGTTTTGAATTATCATTCTCAAAAAACGACAACTTTCTTTTCATTTACGTTTTTTTTCTTTTTAATTTAAAAGCCTTTATTTATTACTGACCCATTTATCTCTATGTAAAATATAAATATACTTGAACAGGACACATGTTTTAGCCATCATGTTGCATTAGAACAACCAAATAGACAACTGGGAAAGCTGCTTTTATTCTTTTGAGAGAGCTACTGTGAATGTAAGTGTTTTGAATATTTATAGCTGTGCTTTGCTGACTGTATGCTGGATAATTTGCAATAAATAATTAGTGTCAAAAGTCAAAAACTCATATTTTCATATCATAATGATCTAGCGAGTAAAATATATGTGTGGCTTTCATAACAAATTATAACAGGTAAGGTTGTACATGTTTCATGTTCACCCCTCTGAATTCAGATAATATAATGTAAGAGTTTTTAAGGGCACGAGGAAACCTGTGGGTATCATGGAGTAACGTTAAGTTACACTTGCATACAGCATGTTAAGCTAACCACAATGTGCCTTACTCTATACTGTTACCTGCTGAAATGTCACGATTTCTACACGTTAACAAATGATGTAGATAAATAATGAAGACATGTCAAACAAAGACACAGATACTTACAAGACTAAATGTCTTTTGGCTTCCAGTGTTTGCAGTTAACTCTCGCCCGTTGCTCGCTGAAAGGCTGAAGTCGTAACATATCCCTCGTTTAAAAATGGCGGATATGTTTATCGTGAGATCTGGCAACTCTGATGATGTCTACTAACTTTCAAGTGTAGCGTTGTCAATAGAAACAAAAACACTTATCACTTTAGACCTTGCTTACATGATGGAATATCATACACCTTGCAAGTTATTTTGGAAAAAACGTCATTTAACGTAAAGTTATTGTGGCTAGAAGTGGATTACTCATAACTTACAGGCTTCGCCCTCTAAGGCTATCGCTATTGGGTTTACCCTTTCCGCGCGCCTGCGCGGCACTGAGAATTTTAGTCTACGCCCACCCACAGCGTGGGCCTCTCCTACGTCCACATCTTGTATATATACACAATGGTGAGACCCAGCCTTTGGCTTCCATTTTTCTTCAGCACTGAGCTGTCTAAAGAGCAGAAGATTGTCTAAAAAGCAAAAGACTTTCCAGTCGGAAAAAAACAAGAAGAACGATGTCTTCCAGCAAACCGGCCAGAACGGGCGACATCGTGCTGGGTGATCTCTGTCCCCGCTGCGAGGCGTGCCTCAGACCGGAGCACGCCAGCCGAGCGCTCACTCTCGGTTCGCACTGACCGTTCTGCTCCCTTCTGCCCCCGAAGAGTGGCGGTGCCAGGCGGATAGCTTGCCGTTCAGGACGAGGAGGTGTGGCTGTCCACCCGCTCTCTGGACGAAGCCATCGATCTGCTGTTGACGGAAGAACGGGAGTTGGATGGCTCCACTCTTCCCATTCATGGGTCTCCGAGTGGCTCCTCGCTTCCCCCGTTCCGACCTCCAATGATGCGGCCTCGGCGCTACTAGGTTGCCGCGGCGAGGTAACCTAACAGAGAGCTAACAGGGATAGCTAACGTGACGCTCACATGTGGTCTGCCTGGATCAGCCGACCAGGGAGACCCCATGTGTCCACGTTGCTCCACATTAGCTGCGGCTAATGACATTCAGCAACCGGTTTCATTGCTGCTGGCCGACCCTCGTCTGTCAGAGTGGACCACTGGTAAGCTATGGGTCGAAAAAAAGCTGTGTGAATCTTGTTGCTCCTTTTTGTGGAAGTTGTTGAATAAATCCTGTGCCTGTCTCAAACCGGCCACACCAAGCACACATTTCCCACACTTTATGAGCCAGCTGCCGTTAGCCAAGTTGCTAACCTGCAGCTTGAAGCTGAAAGCAACAAGCAGTACACTCTGTTCACGATCAGAGGTCCCTTCACACACCCCTCCCCACAGAAACTGTATGTGCCCACGACAGCGGACATTCACTTCGTGTGGACAGAACATACACACACCCGGTATAGATAGTCTTCTGATGAAGAAATCTGCTGGGCAGTGTGTGATGCTGTTGACATTATGCACGTTCCCCCGGCAGTGCCCAGCTGCGAGCTCGCGCATAATCACGGCATCAATGGCACGGCATCAATGGCACGGCCCTTCTGTGCGTCCAGGTTCACCCTTGGTTCACAGAAGCCAGGCTGTGTCAAATGAGCCCTTGAAGCAGTCATCACGCTTCATGCAGACAGGATAGCACTACACACCACCCTGCGTGTAGTGTTACCCTATTGCAGCTGCACACATTACAGCTAGCCAAATGGCTAACAAGCAGCCTGGGCTTGCTGCAAAGCTGCACATCCTCTCTCCCCTTGCCCCCCTCCCTGACATGGTCAGGTGGCTGGCCTGAGCCCACATGTACCTCTCCCCCGCCCTCTTCCCTTGCAGGTTGAGCGGTGCGGCTGTGATCTCCTGCCTCCCTCCCCTCATCAGGGGAGTGGCATAACACGGACAGGCTGCAGCTGGCTGGATGGCTTACATGCCGTCTGGCTCCGATGCCATAAGCAGAATATTTCCTCCTCGGCCCGCCACTGTCTCTACGAAGTCAGTGGCTGCTGTCACACTGCGTGGACCGGCTGCAGCTGGCCGTGCAACTGGCTGTGCAGCCTTCCTGCAGCCTGGCTCCGATGTCGCAGGAGGATCTTTTCCTCTGTTGCCTGTCCCTGCCCACCCCCCCTCGTCGGGGGAGCGGCATTGTTACAGGCTCACAGGTGTGGCTGCCCCACCTCGTGCCCCGGCGACAGTGTCTGCCTCTGCCTCCCTCCCCCCACCGGGGATGCGGTACGGCAGGGGACCCACAAGGGTGACTACGCTACCTTGTGTGGTCCCTCCCGTCACAGACGGGAGGACACCCAACAGACCCCTCTGACTATGTGTGAAGGTCTCTCACGATGACCCCTGTTCCGCTGGGATCACAGGCTGCAGTTCACCTCCCCCCGTCCCTCCTTCGCCCGGGATTGTGGAGACTGTGCTCTACTCCTCGGCTCAGAACGCTGCCCTTTGGTCGGAGCTTCAGGAATAAGGGGTACTACTCATGCTACTTCCTGGTCAGGAAGAAGACGGGCGGTGAGAGGCACATCAACTGTCACTGTTCAACAGGGCGATTATGGTGAGACTTTTTCACATGTTAACAGTGAAACAGGTGATGGAGTGTGTGCGCCAGGGAGACTGGCTCTCCTCCATCGACCTGAAGGACGCGTACTTTCCTGTTTCTGCGGTTTTCATTTCAGGGCGCCCAGTACCAAAACAACCGCCTGCCCTTCGGTAACTCCCTGGAGCGGTCGGGCATCAGGGTCCTGTTTTATCTGGACGACCTGCTGCTGCTGGCGCCTCCCCGGGATGAAGCGGTGATGCAGACGGCCCAGCTAGTCGCACACCTGTCTTACCTGTGCTTCACGCTGAACTGGAAGAAGAGTGCTCCTCTCCCCTCCCAGTGACTCACCTACCTTGGCGTGGTACTGGACTCCTTTTCCGGAGAGCGCGGCTCTCTCAGGAGAGGGGGGATGCTCTGGTGGAGCTGCTCCACCATGTTGTCCCTCGAGCGACGGTGGCACCTCTGTCGGTCATGAGGCTTCCGGGCCTCATGTTGGCGGCTCACGTGGTGAGAGGCCCCTGATCTCGCCTACTGGCGGGACCCCCTCTCTCTTCGCCTGATCTGGCGACTAGATCTGGCGACTAGATCTGGCTCCGGTTCGGCAGGGCAGAGGTGGATCTGTTTGCCAACAAGGAGAATGCTCAGTGCGCCTTTGGTTTTCACTGAGCCCGCGGGACGTCCCCGCGCTGGGAGTGGACGCCTTCACACACACCCTTTGGCCTCCCCGGCTGCTGTATGCTTTTCCGCCGGTGCGGCTGATCCCGCGCCTTCTGGATCGCCTGCAGTTTTCAACCTTCAACCTCGTGACTCTGGTGACCTCGGAGCACACCATTGCGTCCTGGTTTCCCTGTCTCCAGTGGTTGCTGGCGGGGCACCCGTGGAAACTCCCCTGGAGGGGGGACACTCTCTCTCAGGCTAGGGTGCGATCAGGGGATGGACCCGGTCGCCTGTCTGCTGCTGGCGGTGCTTTCGTTCCTCCAGTTGCTCATGAACGGGGGGCTGGCGTTCAGTATGGTTAAAACCTACACTGCCGCCATTTCGTCCTGTTACGAGGGCTTCGGGGACTGTGTTCTCCCACCACCTGGTGAAGCATTTCCTTAGGGGGGGCGGTGACGCGGCCTGTTGCCCCACAGTGGGATTTGCTGCTGTTTACGCGCCTTAACCCAAGCCTCGTTTGGGCCTTTGGAGACGGCGGATCTGAGATTCCTTTCGGCTAAGGTCGCCTTGCTCCTGGCTCTGACATGGGCCAAAAGTGTCAGCAATCTGGCTGCCTTCTCTGTGGCTCCATCATGTCTCAAGATACAGGGCAATGGCAGCTTGGCTGTTCTGCGCCCTAACCCGGCGTTAATGCCTAAAAGCATTCCGAGTTCCTTTTGGTTGCGGGTCATCACCCTCTCGGTTTATTTTCCTCCCCCCCATGGGTTGGTGGAGGACGCCACGTCCCACCTTCTCTGCCCGGTGGGAGCGCTGTCCTGATTCTATGAGTATAGGCGCACCCCTCTAAGTTGAAGGCCTCACTGGACCTCGGTTCTCATTGTTGAAGAAAAGGCATTTGGGATCTGGGTCTCATCATTGTATATATACAAGGTGCGGACGTATGAGAGGCCCACACTGTGGGTGGGCGTAGACTAAAATTCTCAGTGCTGCACAGGCGCGCGGAAGGGGTAAATCCAATAGCAATAGCCTTAGGGGGCTTACCTCTACTCATAGAATCCAGGTTACAGTAAGTAGCTCCCGGTCTATAGTAAACCTAGACGGTGAAATGACGACTAATTGCTTGCTGGGTTTCCTCTGTCCACTCTGTTGTTGATCATTCCCTCTGGCTGGATGATCCCGATGCTCCTGTTTTTGGGCATAATCCAGTTTTGCATGCCTGCCGAGAATTGCATGCACCTCCAAATACTGCTTTCCATCCATCCATCGTCAACCGCTTATCCTGCGTACAGGGTCGCAGGGCAAATACTGCTTTCAATAGTGATAAATAATTCGAAGCATATATTTTTGAACGATTACGGTCGTTAATATTTTATTACACTTAGTAGATGTCCCATTCATTGAGATTCAGCGAAAATATGTGGTGATCACTAAGCAGAGCAAAGTGTCCGAAAAGGACCTTAAGAGGTGGTTACCTGCCGCGATTTGCATCCACCTCTTTTCTCAGCATAAATGAGCGTTATCAGCTGCGAGGTGCTTACAGTTCAGCAGGCAGAATTCCGGAGTTCTAGGCGAGATTTTAAATTTTGAGCATTGCATCAATCTCAATCTCTTTAGAGTCTCCGTTTGGGGAAAAAAACTCTTTGAATAGGCCTACGTGGGGCCTTTTCACCTCAATGATAAATTAATTCATTTTAATTCAGTTCTGGACTTTAATACTGCCCTACAAAGTCTAAGTGCAGTAACTACGCAAACACCGAAACTGAGAAAAATGCCTTCAAAGTTTTGAGACTAGCCAGTCAAAATGTTATGGTTAGATCGGTGGTATTGCATTCATGTAATACCTTCTTAGGAAAACATTTTTTATAGATAAAAACCTTGGATTTTGTAGTTACTGCAATTTTGACACTCTCGTTTCTCTGAAATGGGGCAAAATTTAAGTAGGAGACTTTGTCACAAGACAGAACAGATGTCATAAAGCCCATTTCAAGTCTCAACTCAATTTTGACCAAATGTGTAGTTACTGTGCTTTGGCTTTGTAGGGCAGAATAGTGCTTGTGTTTCAGCAGATTTTCTGCTCATGTTCAAAACTTTTTGCACATTCAGAATATCTCCCATAGTGTTCTCTGACATGTCCAGAAAAAAATTGCAACATTACGAGACTAACGTCATAATTTAATGAGAGTTCATCCATCCATCGTCAACCGCTTATCCTGCGTACAGGGGTGCTGGAGCCAATTCCAGCTGACATTGGGCGGAAGGCGGAGTACACCCTGGACAGGTCGCCAGTCCATCCACGCACACTCACACCTAAGGACAATTTAGGGTCACCAATCAACCTAGTCCGCATGTCTTTGGATGGTGGGAGGAAGCCGAAGCACCCAGAGAGATCCCATGAAGACATGAGAACTCCACACAGAAAGGCCGGGGCAACCGGGTATGAACACACAACCTTCTTGCTGTGAGGCGAAAGCGCTAACCATTGCACCACCGCATCGTCTAGGCATATCATAAATATAAATACAAAATTGTTGTTTCAAAAGCTTTTGTTTTTTTTTTGTTAATTTTCTATGTTCAGAGTCTCACTCACAACTAGATTAGTCATTTATTTTACTTCCTGTCCATCTGTCATTGGGAAATTTTAAACATGTTTTTGGGTCGTAAACGTTTTGTTTATAATTTCATTATTACAGGTAAATGCATTTGCTTACCACGTTTTGCTCACTCTATCCTTATCATCTCCCTCTTCAGTGTGTGGTCAGCATTTGCTCAACGACAAGATTGTTGGAGGACAAATGGCCTCTGCAGGCAGCTGGCCCTGGCAGGCCAGTCTGCAAACCTCTGGGTTCCACTTCTATGGAGGATCCCTCATTAAATATCAATGGGTGCTGACCGCTGCTGCTCACTGCTTCTACAAGTCAGCATTGAGAGTAGGGCAGCAACAAAAAACAACATGCCATGCAGTGGTTCCAAACACTGGGGTCGGGACCCTTTAAAGTGGTTTCTAGATGACAGGACTGAAAAGATGAAAATATTTTTCTGCGACTCAAATTGGAATGATTTTATCTGGGGAAAAGAGAAAATGCATGTTGTTTCAACCTGTGATGTTGGTTAGCTAGCAGATGGATCATTTTGAGGGTTCTCCAGTTGTGAGAGGAAAGAGGTGGAATGAAATGGCTGTAATGGAATCTCTGAACCTGTACCGTGTGACGACAATTCAGCATTTTATTAGCTTTGTGAACTGGCTACTTGTTTTTTATTTATTTATTTTTTACCGTTTCACACGAGAGACCTGGCCAAGGTAGCAGCCATACATAAACACAACGTATTAAAATGCAACATATCCAACATAACAAAATTCACAATAAAAAAGAAAAAACAAAAACTGCTACAGCTATTTGACACAAATATCAGCCCATAGATACTGGACCTTTTTCTGTAGCACTCATGTGTTTATTCCTGTTTTATCAAATCAGTTCTCACTTTCTCTTTTATCTGCTGGCACGGGTCACTTTCTGGCAGAAAAATCGCATGCAAGGTATCGTGAAGGTATGCAGCAAAATTGCAGGCACAATTAGATGACGTACATAACCTGTGTAAGGTCAGATCCTTAAAGAAGGCGAGACCTATCCTGGCTGATCCCAGTCATCCCATGAATTTATGCTGCTGCCATCAGAGCGCAGATAGAGTCTGCCACGATGCAGAACAAATAGATTAAAAAGGTAATTCATCCCGGCTGTTATCCCCATTGTTAATAGTACCCTGTAAATTTAAATTTAAATAATGTTGTACTGTGGATGTGTTTATTTATTGTTGTTTGATCCATATATTTGTTGTATATAACTTGTACCTTGTACCATGTGTAAATTATTCAAATATATGAATATTCTGTAAATATGTTTATTACACGTCATATAACTGTTGGTCAACTATTGGTCAACAAACTGAGTAAAAAGGGAGAATGGTTGTTGTAGTTCCCGAGTAGGGCAAATTATAAATAGCCCTTTAAGTCAGTGAAAGCTTTGTCAGTCCAAGTCATTCTGTCAACTGCACTGAGATTTTACAAAGACTCATGGAAGAGAGAGATTTGCCTCTCATTTTGACAATATGATGTCATTTCTGCAAAGCTCATCACCTTTTTCCGTTTTTAAAAAATGATTATTTGTTTGAAATCAGATTGGATGCCGTTTGGAGGTGACTTTAACTGTTGAATCAACCCAACATTGGATCGTTCCTCCACCAGAAATGTAGTTACTTCGAAATCAGCCAAAGTCATTCAATCCTTTAGGGATGAATTTTCCAAGTCAGATCCCTGGCGCCTTCTTAACCCTTCAGGGAGAGAATATTCCTTTTTTTTCCAATATACATCACACCTTCACATGGATTGAGTACTTTCTGTTGGATAACCATCTCTTGTCATCAGTACACTCCTGCTCTTATGATGCTATTGTAGTTTCAGATCATGCCCTTGTTATTTTGGAAAATTAATTTGAGGACTACAATGCTGCGCGTCCTCCTTGGTGTCTTAACACACGGTTGTTGTGCAATGAAAATTTTGTGAGCTTTATTTCACAACAAATAGACTATTTTCTTTCGCTAAATAAAATACCTGATGTCTCCATGTCTGATCTGGGAAGCTCTGAAGGCCTATTTACAAGGGGAAATTATTTTGTTTTCAAGCAATGAAAAGCAAGCTTAGGAAGAAAAAATGTCTGAGGTGGCCCAACAGATAGTTCTATCTATGCCACTTCCCCATCACCTGATATTTTTAAAGAACGGGTATAATTGAAAGCAGAATACGATGTCCTGGCTTCCGCTCAGGTTGAAGACCTCCTGCTGAAATCCAGATCCACGTACTATGAGCATGGGGATAAAGCAAGTCGACTGCTTGCTCACTACTTACGACAGACAGCGTCCTCTCACCAAATTCAGGTGTTACAACAGATCCCAAATTAATTAGCAAACACTTCAGACAATTTTATGTCTTTATATTCTTCTGAACATGCGACTGACCCTTCTGCCCTTGACCACTTCTTTAGCTCTCCTAACATTCCTAGAGTAGATCCTGAGTCTGTTAAGACTTTGGAAAACCCATTAACTATTGCTGAACTTAGACAAGCAGCTTTTTCCATGCAAACAGGGAAATATCCAGGTCCAGATGGATTTCCAGTAGAATTCTATATGAAATACTTTGATAAATTAGCTCCAATGTTACATGCTTAATGAATCTTTTTTGTTATGTAAACTCCCACCGACTCTCATGCAGGCTACAATTTAACTTATTTTAAAGAAAGTTAAGGAACCCCTACTGGCCGCAAGTTATCGACCCATAACTTTGTTGTCTGTGGACCTAAAACTTCTGTCTAAACTCCTTGCCATGCGCCTTGAATCAGTTCTTTGCTCTGGCTGTATATTAACTTATTGAGATAAAACAGGTAGTTCTATGTAAAATGAAACCTTAAGCTTCTCCATATCACCAAAATGGTATGATCCTTCTTTCATAATGCTGCTGCGAAGATTCAACTGTAAGATTGGCAGTCGAATCAGGCTCCGCCCACCAAAGCATTGGTTCTTCGACTATTCAGGGTCAGCCCTACATTGCTGCAGTACTGTCACAGATACTTGTGTTGCAGTTGGTTAACGTTAAGTAAATCTGTGAATTATAATGTTTTGGTCTCTGCCTGACTTTACAGCGAGCCTCTATCCGTAAAGCTTGTGGCTAGGCGTTAATCAAAGTTAAACGTTGCCAAGCAAGTGACCATTTGCACATGTGTGCAAACAATTACATACCACAACAACAGACAGACATAACGTTACTGGCAAACATCAAAAGTAGAAAACAGCTTAATAAGCTGAACTAACGTTAGCGTTGTAGTAGTTCTACAAAAAGTAACCCACCACATCCCACCAACTACTGTGGTTGTTCTCGATGGGCTTCAAATAAGGCTTAATGCTAACACAGCTAATGTTAGCCACATTTGCCATGGAGCTAACATTAGCTTTGCAATAGAGATTCACTAAAGAAACTTACAACACCTACAACTTTGGTTATTGAATGTGCTTCATTCAAGGCTTATCAGTGTGGAATAGACGCTAGCCGCATTAGCCACAGAGCATGCTAGCACCAACTTCACCCTGGCTAACATGCAACGTTAACAGTAAAGTTGACTTTAACTCATCCCTGTGCTTCAGTTCTGAAGTGAATCCTGGTTTGTTACGTTACTGGTCCTCTTTGCAAAATGGTTAGTAATCTTACAGTATGTTACAGACACAGAGTTCAGCAGCCTGTTGAACCAGCTGTGTGTAACTTAAAACTTAATGTAGATATAACGTAAGTTATTGCTAGTTTTTGATGTATGCATCACTGAAATAAAACAGTTGCACCGTGGAGAGTTACAACATACAGTATCTCACAAAAGTGAGTACACCCCTCCCATTGTAGTAAATTTTTGATTATATCTTTTCATGTGACAACACTGAAGAAATGACACTTTGCTACAATGTAGGGTACAGGTTGTTTATTAGTCATTATACAGCACAAGGCTGCATAACGAAATGAAATTCGTTATGCATCCTACACACACACACACACAGCATATAATTAAGTGTAGGCCTATATTACAGTTTTTCTCAAATGCTAAAACACAAAAGCCACACTCTAAACCAAATGACCAGTTGTCTAAACACATTTAGTAAATCTAGCCATCATTTTCCAATATCATAAACACATTTCACATGAAGACACAATTCACAAAACACAATCCTCCGTTCACATAAATCTTAACACATTTTTCCTTGCTAAAACACAAGTTGCAAAAGAACTCTGCTCATATTCTCAAATGAAAGCTCATGTGATGCAAAATGCTTGCCACAGTCAGCAATATTTGAACAAAATGAACACACCTGGCGTCATTCATTACACACAACGACTCAAAATTGAAAACACCTGTTGCTAATGCTGTGACCACATGTATAAAAGCAAGTTCAGAGTGCACAGTTTGCTGAAGATTCCAAACAAACACAATGGATGAAGGCAGAGTCAGGGGAAGAGGTAATCGAGTCAGAGGAGGGAGAAGAGCTGGCCAACGAGGAAGAGG
>NC_060151.1:29276802-29293305 GCF_021292245.1 Micropterus dolomieu
AACAGCTCAGATTGAAAAGGAGAAAGAGAAACAAAACATCTGCAGCCTCTCTTTTCCAGAAAACATGCTGTAAACACATTTCTATTTCCTGACTGTCCACATTCCACAGCAAACACAATGGGTGCAATGGTCTCGAACAAATTGGTTTTAAAGTTGAACCCTTGTAGGTGACATAGAGCTTCCCTCTGCACGTCACTTGTTGTTTGTTGGAGCTTGGCACGCTATTGCTCGAGGTAGGACACTTTTTCACCCCTCGCTCAAAAGGCTGGTTTCTTCAGACAGTATGCCAAACACTGTCCCCCTCTTCTTCTGTTCGTGGGGTTTTGTGTTGCTCACCAAGAAGCAGCGAGCAGCCTACACTCATGAAGAGTCCTCAAGATGGTTGTAGTGATTTTCCATGGGCCTCAGCTAGTTGATTTTGGATGTGAAAGGAGGGTCCAAAGTCGCCAGATGACAAGACAGTGAAATGTCACATGCACATGTGGAAAAGCACCAATGGAAGTGCTTTCACCAATGAAAGTCCTGTTTCATGAAAAAATTTTGCCTTTACAGTTACAGTGTTACAGCACCAGCACTCCGTGGGGGGCTGATGAAGGCTGGAACGCCTCACCTCTCAGTTAGTAGAGCTTTGACCGATGACCTGGCTTCCTGTTCAGCAGAGGGAAAACTTCAACCCATTTACTGATCACAAGGCAGTATTTCTTTCCTTCACTCGGTGTAACTTCAATGAATTCCCTCACAGAATCACTTTTTAAACTAGGAAAAGCACAGGTGTTAGGGAGAGGTATTACAGCAAGCAACACTTGTAGGAACCTTACTATTGTTTTAAGACAGACTATTGTCTTTTTTTCTATTCAGATCTAAAGGCAGTGTTTCCCCTAAAATTGTTTTAGGGGAGCAGGCCGCATACGTAACATATCCCTTTATACGAGACTAGTAATTTTGGGGGGTCTACCACCCACCCTGAAAAAAATCCTAGGGGAAACACTGAAAGGGATACCATTTTTCTGTAACACTAGTTTAAATCATCTAAATATATGAACATACATATGTAAATACATTTATTAAATTATTACAACAAACTGAGTAAAAAGGTATCTCAGGTTCTGGTAGTTCTTGACTGGGGCAAACTTTAAAGACCCCCTAAGTCAGTGAAAGCTCAGTCAGCTTCATTAGTTCAAGTCCTTGAATGTCATGTCAACCACACTAAGATCTTACCGTGAATCATGGAAGAGAGAGATTTCCCTCTCATTTTGACTAATTTGGGATCTGCTGTCTACAATATGACGTCATTCCTACAAAGCTCATCACCTTTTTCTCCATCCATCCATTGTCAACCGCCCATTCTGTGTGCCGGGGCGCTTAGCCAATCCCAGCTGACATCAGGCGAGAGGCGGGCTACACCCTGGACAGGTCACCAGTCCATCACAGACACGAACAACCACTCACACACCCAGTCACACTAAAGGGCAATTTAGAGTCACTAATTAAACAAGCCTGCATGTCGATGGACGGTGGGAGGAAGTCAGAGCACCTGGAGAGAACCCACGTAGAGACGAGGAGAACCTGCAAACTCCACACACATTTTCCCTCTGCTGTGATCTCGTGCCTGATATGTCACTTGTCTTTGAGCAAATTGAACTTTAGAAAGGCTAGTGTAAGATTTATTTTTGTTACAATTTAAGTGCATCACACACAGGGAGCAGTCAGCTGCATGTGATTGGGGAACCACTTCCTCGAGTCCTTCCATTTCCGTTAATCAGGCTTAGCCAGTGGCGCATGTGGACACAAATTTCGACTTGTCAGACCACAATGCAGTTTTCCACTTCGCCTCAGTCATCTTAAATGAGCTCGGGCCCACAGAAGGTGGTGGCGTTTCTGGATCTGGTTTATATACAGTTTCCTCGGCATGGTAGAGTTTCAACTTACATTTTTGGATGCAGTGAACTGTGTTCACAGACAATGGTTTTTGGAAATGTTCCACAGAATCCTGTCTGTTTCTGATGCAGTGCCGACTGAGGACCCAAAGATCACAGCATTCAATATTGTTTTTTGTTGCTTTGACCCATGTGTACAAAGGTTTCTTCTGATTCTATGAATCTTTTAATGATTTGATGTACAGAATCCCCAGGTTATTTGCAATTTTACAAAACATACTTAAATTATTGCAGTATTTGCCAGCACAGTCTTTCACAGAGTGGTAAACCCTTCCCCATCTTCACTTCAGAAAGAATGATCTTTTTATACCCAATCATTTTAATAATCTTCTTCTTGATAATCTTAATGTTCAACCACATATTATTTTCTTAATATTTCACAAGTATTCCAGTCAGACAGGCAGCCCACTGATAAAATGAATTAAGCTAAATTAAATACATCGTTCTGTTGTTCCTCATGACAGACAGGTGACTTCAAGAACAAATATTAATTATAGTGATTTTGGAGTTTTGGTGAACACTGAACACTGAACCACAGACTGCATAAAACAAAAGACTGAACACACTTATATACTGGTAGCTACGTATGTACTCAAAAGCCTGCTGTGTGTGTAAATGCGGTCAGCTGTACTTCTATAGAGGACACACTAGATATCTTTCTATTAAATATATGGCACAGTGCTCTGATAACAGAAATCTCACAGAAGTTCACTGAATCAAAACACGATTTTCACTTGAAATGGTGAATGTTTACATTGTTTTAAATTGGTACTTTTACCCAAGCACTTTTTCAGAAAGTCCTATATAATGGCTATTTTTTTCTTGTTAGCTTTTTACAAACCCTGCTGAGAAACATTCTTGAAGTGATGGTTGCACAATAAAAACTGACGTTTGGTGACACTGATTACTGGTTCATCTTGTTCCAAATCAAGATCATTTGTTAGCAGGAAGCCTGAGGCTGTTTGACTAGTTTATTCCTCATTATTTGAAATGTGTGCAGGGTCTTTTTCCCAGCAGGAAATGAAGCACAGTAAATCAGCTCCACCACGTTCAGCTACAACTAGAGTTGGGCAATCTTCTCTTTTTTTCATATCGTCCAATTATGGCTACTTGAGATCAGCAATAGGCGATCTGATCAGCAGGGGGCCGTGTTACAGTCAAATGCCAGCTTGGAAGATTTAGGATTAGTGTCAAAGTGAAACGTGACCTCATATATTTTGGCCTATTCTTACCTTTAATATCACAATCCAAATCATATTCATAACTTAAAGACTATGTGAGATGTCAGATCCACAGAAAGAAAAGGCAGACAAACTGGTTAGTATTAACATTACATTATCATAGCTTTCCTTAATAGCTCGACTCCTTACATGCTTGATTATAACTTATTTGAAGTTGGGTCTCAGACATTGACAGCGTTGTGTTAAGAACATAGATAGACTAACTTCTCAGAGTTAACTTGAAGGCTTTAGTTTTTGTCCCTCTTGTTTGACTTGTTTTACTTGTTTAAAAGCACTTTGTTACCTGTAATGAAAAAGGCTATACAAATAAAGCTATAATTGTTATTATTAGGACAAAAATGTAACACATTTTTAAGCTTTATCATGTTTGTTTTTAGTGTAAAATCTTAATCTAAAAACGTTACTAGTTACTACAGGTGGTGAAAAGGAAATTTTCATGTACTCAAATGTTATACTTAAGAACAGAACTTTAGTAAATGTACTTTGCTCAGACACGTGACATTTTTGATGTTTTGTGAAACAGGTGATAGGTGAGATGTTGGGCGTGTCAATAGGCAGATGAGCTTGAGTTGGAGGTAGAGAGAGAGGGAGGGAGGGAGAGGGAGGGAGGGAGAGAGAGAGAAGAAAGGTATTAAAGCAGGTGCATTTCTGATGATATGGACTTGCAGCGATGGCTTTCTACAAAGTGATCTGTGTGGCAACTCTGCTGACTCTCCTGACACAAGGTAAGAACCCTCCTCACTGTGCACAGAGGATGAAGAATCTTTTAATTAAGTAACAGAAGTTGTTAAATAAATCCTGCGTTCAAATTAAACTTTACAAAATTGTAGCAATAAAATATACAAAACAAAACAAGTGCTCAGTGGATCCTGTCACACTGAATCAAAATATATAACAATACTGAAAATTATCTAATGTTCTATTAGCAGATAATTATAAAACGAATTCAGGAAGCAGCTGCGTGATATAAATGCTATTTTTCCCAACAGTCACTATTTGCATTCATTCTTTGAGACATGAATTACCTTTCCTTTTTGCATATACCTTTGTGATTAATAAAGTTTTACACTCAACAAAGACTTTGATACACTCTAATTGGGGATGTTAGCTTCCTTCTGAAGCAGCTGTGAGCTGTACTCTATTAAAGGTGCTGAAGTTCACATTTGTGAGGATTTATGGTGAGATTTATTTCTGACTACAAGTCTTTTCAGTTTCGATTTGCCATCTCTGATGAAGAAAAGTGCGCTTTTCTCATCCCAAAAAGGTTCTGTCAGACGGTCTAAAGGGGATCAGAAGAGCAAAAACTCAGGCTAATGCACAGCAGAGGACAGGGCAGGAAGGTTTTGTTAAAATATGACTTTATTCTCATTAGATTGTTATTTTATTATATATCTATTATGTTTATATATTACACCTTTTTGAGGTCTTTCTCAAGTTAATGCAACTTTTTCACTTAAATTATTTTTACACAATCGAGTTTCATGTAATGTTTTGCCTTTGCCTGACTTTATAATGAGTGTGTATGGGACAGATTTCATCTAAAATCTTATTAGAAATTGGTCTTCAAGTCACTCTCCTTGTCACAATGTTAACTCTTCATTCGTTTTTACTCCAAAATGTAGAGAATGTTGTGCTGGTGCTGGACATGTAACTTTTAAAGCAAACACAGTCAGCTTCACAGTGACAGCAGTCCCAGCCAACTGCTACATAGATTTTCAAAGGAAGGCAGGAAAGTAGATGTGTTTAAATTGCAAACACGGACACAGTTTTGACACACAAAAATCTCACACAGCATCTTCAGGTGGATCTTCTCTCTCTGTTTACTGAGGGGATGAGAGTTACGGTCTGTTAAGCATGATGTGGTAACCTCATCATAACAGGAAAGTCACCATGAGCAAGGCTTCTCAAAACAAAACGGGAATATAAGCCTCCACCAGTGTCTGTATCAGTAATTGTACCTTAACAGGGAACTCAGTATGAGGCTTTTTTCCAAAGTAAAATCCCCACAAAGTTAATGTTTCTTAACTGGCATAAATTAATTCACCTATTTTTTTTATATATATATATATATAAAAGTCCCAGACAGTAACTGTATTTAACAGAGAGCTCAGGACACGCAAGACAATATTTCAAAATAAAGGCCGTGTAGAGTAACTTTATCTTAACAGCAAACTAGAGAGATGGACCTTATTTTTCAAAACGAAAGCACCGGACAGTCCCCAGACAGTGACCGCATCTTGACAGGAAGTTCCTGATTATGCTTGCTTTTCAAAATAAAAGCCCCCAATGGTCACTATATGCTATATGTTGGATGCCCTTGTTTTTTTTAAAATAAGACACCATACAGTATAAGTGTCGGGCGTGTGGGCCGTTAGTGATAAAACAATAAATTAAAAGGGTGTAACTAAAAATATGTTGAGGGCCCGCTGACAACCCTCCTAGGGATAGTGTAGGAGCCATACACTGGGTTTGTTTGGGTTTTTATTGGGTTTCCTCTTTTCTTTGCACTGTAGTGTACATGCACGCGCATCGTGACGTCATCAGTTACTGTGGGTGTGACCGGGGGCGTGGTGTCTGTATTAATGTGTGTGTGTGTGTGCTCACCTGTGAGGAAGCTTGGGTTGATCATGGCTGCAGGGTGAGCATGGGGAAGAACTTTCTGTTGACCGTTACCATCGTCGTCAACATCTTTCACTGATGTCTCTGAGGTACCTTTTGCACTACTTACAACATGCATCACTCAAAGTAAGTGATTGGTTTTCTATGTATGTGAAATAGCGTAATAAAGAGACTCAATATGTACGATGGTTCAGCGTGACGCGTCTTCAGTGTAAATCCTCATGTTTCAGCCTGCTGTGGCGTTTTAGTTGTTTTGGTGGGTCTGGTCAGTTCGTTTTAGTGGTATACGCCGCAATAGATAGCTACCCAGAGCCCCAGGACTCAGACACACAGGTTCTTTAAAATCGGGGTTGGAGCAGAGCAGAAACAAACCACAAGAGCTAAAATAATGTTAACAATTTATTACAATAAGAAGAAAAAGGAAAAAAAAAAAAGAAGCTAAATAAGAGAGGAATGTCCCATAATCTGCCAGCTCCGGGCAACGGCTAATATAGTTCCTCTGGCGATTCCTCCGTCCCGGCTCAGCAGCTCCACGGGTCCCTCCGTCCCGGCTCAGCAGCTCCACGGGTCCCTCCGTCTGCAGCCCTCCCCTGCCTGGTCCCCTTGCTGCGCTTAAAAGGATTCCTGTTCAGACGGTCTCTGGCTCCGCACCTGTTGCTCATTGTCTAGTTACCACGTCAGCAGAGGTGTGTGGCATTCACGGACAGTCTTGCCAATTTGTAAAACTTATAATCACGCACACATGCATTAAAACACTCCACATGCGATAATAACGCACAGCACCCAATTAACACAGTACACAAGTAACACGCTAAAATCATTTTCTGGCCCTGTCACATAAGGGAAAACACGTCTATCCCTTTTTATATACAGCCTATGGTCTATTCATACTGTTCGTGTCCCTGCAAACTCTGCGGGATGCTTAAAATGAGCTAATGAGGTCAGTGTGGCATATGTACACAACACACACGCGCACGTCTTTTTTCAATGGCTGCCCACTGCTCCTTATTAGGATGGGTTGAATGCAGAAGACAAGTTTCGCATGTGTTGCACTGTGTATAAATGTATGTGACAATAAAAGTTCATTATATCAATATTGCCTACTTTCAACTGCAAACTTCTGTCAAACCTTATACAGTAAAGGTAGTATTCTGATTCATGCTAATTAAACCATTACAAACTTTAGCAATATGAGGTTTATTCAAATTTAAAATCAAATTTGGATTATTTAGAAAATTCCCCATGTTTCCAGGTCTTCATATTCCTTCATACGTCTTCATGCAAATTAAAGCCAGCAATGCAGTTTAGTGTCAGCTTTTCAACAATCCTTTCAAAAATCCTTAAAAAAATCCTTTCACACATTTGTATTATTTGTATGTATTTATCAAGCCAGAAATCTAGTATAGCGCCAGCTAACTAGTCAAGTTGAATTATGCTTGAATTGAAAATTAAAGGCTCTGAATTTATTTAACACAGACCTATAATTCTGCATATAATTCTTCTACCACCGTAAAAATTTACTTTCTTATTCTTTTCAGTCTGTCCTTGTAGTAAGAGTCTTGTGTAAGCATGCAATTAAAGTAATATTTGTGGATTTAATTTATGTGAACTAAAGCTAAGACAGTGTATATAAATACACAATTACTATATCATAAAGATTTTTTTGTTTTATGTTTTCAGAGTGTCACTCACAACTTAGTGGTAAGTCAAAGTTTCTACGGTCACTTTTTTACTTCCTGTCTGTCTGTCTGTCATTGGGACATTTTAAACATGTTTTTGGGACATAGACATGTTGTTAATACCTTCTTTACTTTCTTTTATCTAATTATTTCCCCACTGTGTCTTGTCTCTCTCTTCAGTGTGCGGTAAGCCAACACTCAACACCAAGATTGTTGGAGGACAGGTGGCCACTCCAGGCAGCTGGCCCTGGCAGGCCAGTCTACGAACCTCTGGGTCCCACTTCTGCGCAGGAACCCTCATTAACAATCAATGGGTGATGACTGCTGCTCAGTGCTGCGCAACGTAAGCAGAGAGGGTAGTTCAGCGACAAATAAACAACATGCCATGCAGTGGCGTAAACAGCCTGTCTAAGGCAGTGGTTTCTAAAATGGGGGCAGGAATCTCTCCAAGCGGTCACAAGATAAATCTGACAGGTCTTGAGAGGACAGATAAAAAATATTATTCTGCTACTGAAATCACCATCCAAGGAGAAAATGTGTGTCGTTTAAACCTGTGATGATGAGTAGCAGCAGACAATGATTCATTAATTATTGACTTAAAGAGGTCATATTATGCTTTTAGGCTTTTTTTTCCTTCTCCTTTTTTTAGTTATAGGTTTGCAAAGTGAAAGAGCCCAAAGTCCAGCCCAAAGGGAGTTCCCATCTCCCACAGAAAACTCTGCTCTGAACTGCCTGAAAGCAGCTCGTTTGTAGTCCAGCTGTTTCCCTTTCATCCCTGTGACAACACAGCAAAATGCGCTTCATCGTGTGGAGACCAAAAGAGGTGGAACTCGTTGCCCCTAACGCAGTCTTTAAACCCACTATGGTCTGACAGCTATTTAGCTTTTATTAGTTTTGTAAACTGGTTACTGTGAAACAATCTGGTCATCTGTGGCGGTTTTGGGGGGGAGCCAACAGGGGCCAGTGCCCCCTGTAACACAGACATTGGACCCCCCTATGTTGTCCCTGCCCAGGAGCGCACGTGCATTCAACGGTGAAGGCAGACATTCGACTTCACGAAAGTAAATGAAAAATATAACATGTGGATCATTTTAGTATTGTTTTATCAGGCAACAGAAAAAATTTAATGGTGGTGTAGGCTAGGGAATGTAGTGTAACTACAACAATTATTCTTTTGTGGATTTCTTCATTAAATTAAAAACTGAATTGAAAACTTTCCTTTGTCAATTTAATTTGAAATTGTTATTATAAATAGTTAGTTCACAGGAAATGGCTAGTCACACAACTGTCTCTCTCTCCTCTCCCTCCCTCTCTCTCAGGCTGAGCCACCTGTAGGCCTACTTACAAATTCTCATCATGGATCCTCTTTTTGTCCATGTTATGTGTTTAACATAACACGGTGCAATTTGAGAGAAAACCCAAGGGGATGTTTTGAAACTTTTTGTCATGAAAAGACCCTTGCTTGTCATCATAGAAACAGATCATCAGATTTTTTATGTTAATCGCACCTTCAGTAATAGGCTGCTTTCTTACACACAGCTCCGCCTAAGAAAAACTAGAGAGAGGGGGGGTTTGGGGTTGCAGCAACCCGATCAAGATGTAGAATGGGGTGCATGGACTATAAAGTTTGGGAACCGCTGTCCTACTAATATCTACACCATCGATACTGTGAAATCAAGATCACTGTAATCAGATTCACACATTTCTCGCCTCAACGTTTCATCACCTTCACTAGAAATGTACATTAAACTGAATGCAGCATTGTAGACAATATTTTGTCCTTGTAATCCATGTTACCATTGCATGGATAGCCTTTGGATATTGCTGGAAATGGAGTCCCCCTCCTTATAGGGTAAATTATTATAACAATTTAATAATGCATTGCATTTAAACAGCACTTTTCATACAAAAAAAGCAATAACAGTAGCCTACTGGTCCTACCAGGCTGGACATGCAGTCTGCCAAAATATGTATCGCTGTTCATAATAGGCTACATTATAAAGAACACAATCTATATACAGACTATAAACAGAAACAGCCAAGTTGTGAGAAGCACCCATTGACCGCTGCATGTGAAAGGAAGTCTTGACCCAGATTTACACTAGCCACACCAGGAGCCAGAACATTGTCTGTTGCTCCCAGAGGCTAAATCCTCGTCAGTCGATGAACGATGGGGTCAGAGATTGCCCTCATGCAAACAAGTTGTGTCCATTAATGAATCATGCCGTCCAGAGATAAAGACATTTCTTGATTCCATGTGTCTTTGTCTCCCTTTGGAGTTTATAGAGTTTAAGCTTTTGGTCTGAGACACAGGGACAGACTTCATGTTTGGGCTGGTTTGTCGCTGCCATGTAAAAAGATGGTTTTGCTGCAAAGGAAAACCCCTGTTGATATTGCAGATGTTTTTCGGTTTAGAGATGTTCATCCTTAGTTTTCTGTTGATCTCCACACCAACAGATGGAAAGAACATGGACTACATGTACGGACTGAAGTATTAATTCATAATTAAAGGGAACAATTTATGTAATTAGGACTTGAGATCAGGAAAAAAAAGCATATTGAGCACATGAATGACTAAGATGAGGGAATTGTTCATAATATTAGGATTCAAATTATTAACTTGTAGAAATGAAATCTCCCTGTTGCAACATCTATTAATCTCCATACAAACTAGACGTGGTCATAAAATGGACTTTTGCTAAAGTGCTCTTGACTACAGTTCTGTTTTTCATGTCTTTGCACTGTTTTGTTTCTCTTCTGATTACCTCAGATCAGGCATAAGCACGAGCACTCTGACTGTGTCTCTGGGTCTCCAGAGTCTACAGGGAATAAACCCCAATCAAGTGTCTCGGACAGTATCACAGATCATCGTTCATCCCAACTTTAACTCTGGAACTTTTGAAAACGACATCTGCCTCCTGAAGCTCTCCTCACCCGTGACTTTCACCACCTACATTCAGCCCGTCTGTCTGGCAGCCACAGGCAGCACCTTCTACAAGGGGACTGTCTCCTGGGCCACCGGCTGGGGCAGTGTTGGAACTGGAGGTGGGTCGGAAAGGACCTGGATTACATTTATTCTCAGTAACAGTCTGATTACAGTGGTTGTATGTTTATCGAGTGATAAGCAGATTTGAGCCCAAACTCACAACAGTGGAGAGCTGACATCAGTTTGCAAGGTTTATTAGCAAAAAGCAAAATAATGTGACTTCCATGGAAGCATGATAGAAAATACAAACAGGTTATAATCTGTTACACGAAACTAAATTCAAATAAAACTGGTAAATGCAACCTCACAAAGACAAGCAGAACTCTCAACATACTGGAATGACCGAAGAGGGACTGAAAACCATTTATACAAGAGCAAACAAGCGTTGTGGGACACAACCAGGGGACACACATCAGGTACTCAGGATAGGGAAGACTCTCTCAAACACACACACACACACAGAGGAATATTACCCCTCTCTCCTTGCTCTATTTTTTTTTGTTTAACGGACCTAATATGCAGTTGCACCTTTCATCTTAAATCATTACACATAAAAGAAGAGTTTACCAAGCCTGACTTTGCTTTATAACCCTGAGTTAAATCTGAGTAGTTTGAACTCTATGAAGGGTAGCACAGGCCTCAGTTGTCACAAAGTTACTCCTTTAGCTACCTGGAAAAGCCAGTTATCTTGCTTTATTGTACAGCCCACTGGTAGAGAAATTAAACAACATGGAGAAACTGAAAGTAGACGTCAAAATCGTGACATGAATGCAGTTATTATGAATTGTTTTGCATCCTTGTTTCTTTACAGTGCATACAGTGCATACCTTTATCACGAACGTAGCACTTCCGGTCTGTATGGGACGCCCCAGAGCGTCTCATAGAGACGCTTCCGAAAGCATCTCATGGAGAGGCACCCGGCGCGTAGGTATTTGACACTAAAGGGTACCTTTAGCGTCAAATACCTACGCTTTGTCACTCTTTCTCAAATCGTCGGTATATGGCGCCCTGAGACGCGAACGGGCAACAGTATGCTTAATTAAAATACAATATCTTTATTTCATTGACTTAGAAAGATGAAAACAAATCTCGGCTGAAATATCCTTTTCATAGATGTTAGATCTGTTTTTCAGTGTGAGAAAGGAAATATTTGTTTTTTTGAAAAAAAACTACACATTGAGTTGTAGCCATGATGCATCAAATATGTGTTAATTCAAATAAAATATTCTTCTAGGTAGCTATATGTCTGCCAGTGTAAGCATGGACATAAGGGCTTGTGATTTGGATACCTTGTGACATAAAACATTTTCAAAGTACACTTAGTGTTATACTGAATGGAAGTCTACCAGGGTACATGCCTGTCAGTCAGGATGAGTCTTCATTTTGGTTTTAATTTTGATTATAACTAATATAAAGGCAGAGGTGACACAATGAACATAAAAAGCCTTTTAGGGAATTTTAATTGCTGTTTTACTTTCTTTTGTTAGTTTCTTTGACCCTTTTATGATCGGACAAACATTATATCATTAGACCTTCTTATTGCATCAGACAAAGGACTTGTCTCTGTATTTGTCTCGTTAGATCTTAGTGCTACATTGTTTCCTTTAAGCAATTTCATAAGGAAACTCCTTTCTATCACCTTTCATTGATATATAGATGAAACTCGATCAGGCCAGATATAACCAATCAGTTAGCTTAACTTCAAGCATGCCTTAAGGATATAAAAACCAGGATGACCTGGAATTTTCAATAATTGAAGTTATTGTTCTGAGGCCTAAGCACCTCCGTGACGCAATATCTAAAGATATAGTTTCCCTGGATGGCATCGCCCTGGCCTCCAGCACCACTGTGATTAGGACATGTTGTTTAACTCTCACATTAAACAAATTTCAAGGACCGCCTTTTTTCATCTATGTAATATTGCAAAAATCAGGGACATCCTGTCTAAAAATGATGCAGAAAAACTAGTCCATGCATTTGTTACTTCTAGGCTGGATTACTGCAATTCATTATTTTCAGGCTGCTCGAAAAAGTCCGTTAAGACTCTTCAGCTGATCCAGAATGCTGCAGCTCGTGTTCTGACAGGAACCAGGAAAAGAGATCACATTTCTCCTGTTTTAGCTTCTCTGCATTGGCTTCCAGTAAAATCCAGAATAGAATTTAAAATCCTTCTTCTTACCTACAAAGCTCTTAATGGTCAGGCACCATCTTATCTTAAAGAGCTCATAATACCTTACTGCCCCACCAGAGCACTGCGCTCCCAGAATGCAGGGTTACTTGTGGTTCCTAGAGTCTCCAAAAGTAGACCGGGAGCCAGAGGGTTCAGCTATCAAGCTCCTCTCCTGTGGAACCAGGTTCCAGTTTGGGTTCAGGAGGCAGACACCATCTCCACATTTATGAGTAGGCTTAAGTCTTTCCGCTTATAGTTAGGTCTGGCTCAGGTGAAGTCCTGAACCATCCCTTAGTTATGTTACTGCTCAGGTGCCACTGGTACAATTATTAATAATCCTATTATTTTATTATCATTAATATTAGTAAAATGATCAATAACATTATTCATTTCCTGTCTGCACCACAACCACTTTTACTGTATATGTATTTCTACAGCATGTGGTCATTGTGTTGTATCACCCTCTCTCACTCTCTATCGCTATCCAATGCTCTCTCTCTCTCCCCCCCCCAACCCCAACTGGTCGAGAACATGAGTTGAACATCGAGGTCTCTCTACCTCCAAAAAGGGAGTCTTTTCTTGCCTCAAGTGTTAATAATAATATAAGTCTTGACCTGCTCTATATGAAAAGTGAAATGAGATAACTTTTGTTATGAATTGGCGTTATTAAATTAAATTTGAAGTACTGGAAGCTAAGACATTGTAAAAACGCAGACATGGTCCTTTAAGTTCAAGTAGTGAGAATGTCTGTTTGATCCACAGAGGAACACCTGGAAACACTTGAGGTGTGCCACAGATCACTGATGTGTTTATTAAACTGCCCATTTTGTGTAAAACCATTTTAAAAGATGTGAACACTTGATTATTAAACTAAATTCTTGTCTCTTCAGTGTCCCTTCCTTTCCCACAAAACCTAATGGAGGTGCAGCTGCCGGTTGTAGGAAACAGAGAGTGTACCTGTAACTACGGAGTGAGCTTGATCACAAACAACAAGATGTGCACTGGGTTCAGTGCTGGAGGAAAGGACGTCTGTCAGGTGATCATTTTTACGCCTGTGTTTGTGTCAGATTTGACCTTCTGCAAAGATTCATTCTCCTAAATGTTTCTCTCCTTTAAGGGGGATGGAGGAGGTCCGCTGGTGAGCAAGCAGGGCGGTCGCTGGATCCAGGCGGGAATCGTGAGTTTTACCAGTAGTAAGGGCTGTGCCCAGCCTAATATCCCATCAGGCTACACCCGAGTGTCCCAGTATCAGTCCTGGATCAACAGCCGGATCACCAGCAACCAGCCAGGCTTCATCACCTTTAAATCCACTGGGACCGACGGTGACCTCAGCATAAGATGTCCTGCCACCCCACCCCCAGCAGCCCAAGGTAAGTGCCTACCACGTCCAGACTTTGATTTTTAACTCAACTTTAACTTTACATTTCGCCTTGAAAAGCTTAATATTAAATATTTTCTTCTTCTTCTAACAAACAGTTTCATATTCTGTTTCAGAATGTATTTGAATGGTGATGCGTTCACTAACTGTTGTACATCATGAAGTTCATGGCAGCATCATGCTTATAAAACAACTATGTTATAGAATTGTGATCACAGGAGCACGACTCGTCGTAAAGAGTAAACCTTACTTCATGTGTTAAATCAGTGGAGGGCCCCTTTAACTTCTGCTACTGTCATGTTTTTGTGTCAATGAGACATCATAAGGGACTGGAGCAACAGTAGTAGTATTAGTATTCATAAAACTCATTAGTATTAGTAGTAATAAGATTTGCAGCAGTAGAACAACGTATGTTCTTTTCAGCCTGTCCTCCCCAGAAAAACACCTGTATAGGTTGATTATTCAAGCAGCTCCTTATGAGTCATATTTACCTTTGTAAAGCTGTGACCTCTAGTGGTCACAAGACATAAAAAAAGAGGAAGACAGCTGACACATTTTGGTTCTTGAAGGTTTTCTGTAAGTGGAAGATGATTTTCTGTTAGCTGAGAGAGCAAAGGGTTTAAAGTCACTTATTAAAAACTATTTGTGTTTGATTGAGTTTAGTAATAAAAGTAAACTCCCACTCCTCCCATGTAAATATAGCATGACAATTATTATATTTACACATAAATTGGTGTTTCGAGCAAGTGAGTCTCACTTGCAACTAGATGCTAAGTCAAAGTGTCACTGCCAACTTTTTTATTTCATGTCCATCTGTCATCTGGACATTTTAAACATGTTGTTGGACGTAAACGTTTGAAAATAGTTTCATTATTGTTAGTATTTGCTGTCTCTTTATTGTCTCTCTCCTCAGTGTGTGGTCAGCCAACACTCAACACCAAGATTGTTGGAGGACAGGTGGCCTCTGCAGGCAGCTGGCCCTGGCAGGCCAGTCTGCAAGACACTACAGGGTTCCACTTCTGTGGAGGAACCCTCATTAACAATGACTGGGTGATGACTGCTGCTCACTGCTGTGAAGGGTAAGCACTGAGGGTAGGGTCGCGACAAAACACAACATGCCACGCAGTCCTGTAACCAGCCTGCCAAAGGCAGTGGTTCGAAAACCCGAGGAGAGAAAACTCACAAAAGGGTTGCATTTTCGTCCCTAAATAGATATACAACTGGGGTGGTGATGGAACAGTGGATAAGACACATGCCTTTGGTGTGAGAGACCCAGGTTCAATTCACCACTGCGACACATCCACCATTGTGTCCCTGAGCGAGACACTTAACTTGCTCCAGAGCCGTGCGACCTCTGACATATTTAGCAATTGGAAGTCGCTTTGGATAATAAACGTAAATGTAGAACTAACCAGAAGTGAGTGGCCCAAGAGCCCCTCTGGCAAGACAGGGGGCAGATTGAGTTTCTGGTGAAAGCAGCTATAATGTAAAACAAATGTATAAACATGACAAAAAACTGTGATTCCCTAACTTACTGCACCTTTAAATCAATCAACCTAATCTCTATTAACAGATATCCGCATGTGCAACCCATTCTCACTTCCAAGTTGACACATATGGACGCATGGTAAAGAATCATTGGTGTCAGTTTGTGATGCACTGGGAAGCCCCTTAGCGTCATGGTTCAATGCACTGGGGGAAGCCCTGTGACGTCATTTGGTGTAGGTTCCCATGTCAAACAAAAAGTCGTCATTGATTGTTTTTAGTTGAGGTACATGAGTTACAAAAGTTACATAAGTGAAGTCATATAAGTAATTTAATAATAATGTAACCTTAATCATGATGTTTTCCTAAAGCTAACCAAGTAGTATTTTGAAAGTCTAACCAACGTTTCAAATGTATTCTTGCTAACTTTCCTGAACATTTTATATTTATTCTTGCTAACCAGACCAGGGATCAACTTATGTAATTAGCACTTCAGATCACACCCCTTCAGTTCATTGAGGGAATGATTTATAATATAATGAGGAAAAAGATTTGTAATATTTGGGAATGATATCTCTCTGTTGCCACATCTGTCAGGTCCAATACAAACTAGATCAGATGTGGCCTTCAAAATGGCCCACGTAGGAGCGGCGTCTATTGTGCAAAGGCTTGGTCCTTGCCGCAGCAGCACAGGTTAATAAAATCCAACTCGCTGCCCTTTCCTGCATGTCGTCCGCTGTCTCTGTCCCACATTTCCTGTCACTCTTGAGCTATCCTTCACAGATAAAGGCTAGAAATCCTTCAAAATAATGGCCCAAGTGTCTCCTTGACTACATTTCTGCTTTACATGTATTAGCACTGTTTTGTTTCTCTTTTGATTACCTCAGATCCACCACAAGCGATCTGGTTGTGTCTCTGGGTCGTCAGACTCAACAGGGAACAAACCCCAACCAAGTGTCTCGTACAGTATCACAGATCATCAGTCATCCCAACTATAACTCTAAAACT
>NC_060151.1:29293405-29310550 GCF_021292245.1 Micropterus dolomieu
TCAACCAGTGAAACACTCTTCCTCCACTCTTCACCAGTTTGTCATTTTACCTCCCGTGGTGTAATTGCTCCGGCCAAATCTTCGAGTTTAAATCTAGTTGAACTTTTTTTGCGACCTAACGTCATGTTTCTTTGTCTACTCCGGTTGTTTCTTGTCAAGTAAAAATATTTCTGGCGAGACTGACATTTTTCACATGCTGTCAAGCCACACATTAATTTTCTCACACAGTGAAATACAAATGTAATTATAACTGACTGAGACTCACAGAGCGAATCAACTACGCCCAACTGATGCAACACCGGCGTACGCCCTGATAGTTATCAACTCAACCACACCACTCACGCTGTGACGAGTGATAACTTAGCTGGTACAGTTTTGCAACATGAACATTTAAAAACTGAAGCGCAGCCTAGCTCATTTTGAGATTGTGAGCGCTTAATGAGCTGCTGAAGTTAACGTGTGTGGATTTGTGGTCAGATTTCTGCCTGATCAGAAGTGTTTCATTTGCATGCAGTCCCAAACTGCATCTGTCAAACGGTCTGAAGGGGATAACGTTACTACCAGCGGGTCAAAAACGTAATGCGCCGTAGCGTAAAGGGCAGGTGGCCTTCTCATTACGTTAGTACGTTAGTCTGGTAATATTGTGACTTTTTTCTGGACATGTCAGAGAACACAGATGTGCAGAAAGTTTTGAACATGAGCAGAAGGCTGTTGATACACAGGAGCTAATGAAGTCCAGTCTAACTAAATTGAAATTAAATAATTTATTATTGAGGTGAAAAGGTGCCACAATCACATTTAAAGAGGTTACTCCCCCAAACAAAGACACAAAAGAGGAGAGAAGACCAAATCATGAATCAGCAGGGATGATATTAAATTGATCTACAGGAGAAACAGATCTGATAGCAGCACAGAATGACTGAGAGCTGCACTGACTTACATACTGTTATAGTTAGGCTGAAGAGTTTGAATTGTCACCTGTCAGCAAAATTTTGTGTTTCTCTTTACATAAATAAAAACATTTTCACCATAAACTGGTGCAGAAAAATTAATCAGAATGCAGGAAAGTCTTTAATATATATATATATATATATATATATATATATATATATATAGAATTCAGTATTAAAGATTTCTTAAAAATAGTTCTCGTGAACCCAGTCTCAAATCTGGTCTCGTGGGTTAAGTGTCTCGTCACACCCCTAGTCATTACTATATTTATTTTACACTGGAACTGTAACAGAGCGGTACTGTCACTGATACTTGGCAGCTGGTTAACGTTAAGTAATCTGTGAATCATATTGTTTTGGTCTCTGCCCGACTTGAAACACACTGCGACGCACTGTGGAAACAAAAACAGGTTAAAGACCTTCAAGGTATTCTTGATTCTTGTTCTATTGTCTCACACATCAT
Source organism: Micropterus dolomieu (assembly GCF_021292245.1). Taxonomy (NCBI): domain Eukaryota; kingdom Metazoa; phylum Chordata; class Actinopteri; order Centrarchiformes; family Centrarchidae; genus Micropterus; species Micropterus dolomieu. Next base: position 29,294,819 of record NC_060151.1, read on the forward strand.
CAGAATCAACAAATCATCAAAAATCTGACTTTTGGTGAACTATCAGATGTGTGGCATCTTTTTTCAGGCCCATGTCATACTTATACTGATGTCATGCCCACTGAACTGGAATGTTTAATGATAAGGTTTAATAGATCTATGACAGGGACTAATTCAACATTCTTTTAGCCCGACTTCCTCGAATCCTTTCATTTCAATTCAACAGACTTAACCAGTGGCACCCTTTCAAACAGAAGGTGAGTAGTTGTTAAAATCACACATGCACTTGGCGCATGCACTCCTTTTTTTTATATAGTTTATGGTGCAGACATGCTCTTGTCTTCTTACTTTGTGTTGCTTGTGTGTTTGGCTGCAAGCAAAACCATACAAATAGTAATTTATGTGTGTGTGGTTACAAATTTATTGAATGAAGTAATGGTTTGACTGGAGACGTTTCGATTCTATTTGATACCGGGCTGTTTCGGTCGATACCACAAAGGTACCGAGTAGCGATACCCATCTGCATCTGCACTCAATTGCTATTCCTCAAAGACCTTCAGGTGTCGCTGACCTTGAAAGTGAATCTTGTGGATTGCAATTGAATTGAGAGAACCAAATTTGAATTGATAGAACTGAAAGTAAAAATCACTAAAAGGGTTTTATTTTTAGCGAGGCTCAAATACAGTTTCAAGTGCAACTGAATTGAGTTTCACAATATTGCATTCAGTTTCAAGTTTATTGGAAATCAGTTAACTAATAAATTCAATTCCAAATGAAACTATACAGATTCAGTTTTTCAGTAGTTATTCAGGTTAAACAGTACAAATTCAAATTATGCTGTTCAATTGAGTTTTTTTAATGCAGTTATAATAGAATAGTTTCCACTGACACAAATATCAGCCCATAGATACATTTTTTCAGTCACACTCATGATTTATGATGTAATTTATCTAAATATGTGAACACACTGCAGGGTGAGGAGGAGGTTAGTGACAATAATAGAATCATTCCAGGTTGAAGGAAGCCAGGAGACAGATTTTACAGGACATACGCCGTTTTATTTACAATAAAGAAAAATATGCTAAGGTACCCTCATGGAGGGTCTACAAAAACCAACTTCCCAAAAACAAGGAAGCGCCCACAAATGCCACAAATGAGAAAACAACACGATACAATAATGAACCCCACCACAAGGTTCAGACTTGTCACTTGCTGCACAACAGCCTCACCTAGCTCTCCATGCCGTCTGCGCTCCACACTCTCCACACCCAGTCTGCCTGCTCTCTGCTCCTTATACCAGCTCCTGCGCTCCCACTGATTGTAAACTGGGGACAGGTGTGCACCCTAGCCTCCTGGCTGCAAACTGTAAATAGCCCTTTTATTCATTGAAAGCTCTATTGGATTTTTAGCATGAATCATGGAAGAGAATAATTTGGGATTCACTGTCTACAATATGATGTCTTTCCTTCAAAGCTCATCAACTTTTTCTATTTTTGTGTATGATTATTGGTTTTAAATCAGATAGGTTATTGTTTGGAGAGAGATTTGCCTTCTGCTGTGATCACATGTCAAAGATATGTCGCTTGTGTTTGAGCAAATACAAATTTAGAAAGACTAGCCTTGTGGCTGTTGTGAGGAATAAAATAGCATCACAATGGTGTCAAATTTGCATGCTCCTTGTGATGGATTTTCAGCCAACTCACTGTGGAAACAAAATCAAAAACAGGTTTATTACCTTTAAGTGCTTCTTGTTAGAGTGCATATTGTATCACACATCATCAAATTCAACAAATCATCAAAAATCTGTCTTTGGGTGAACTATCAGATGTGTGGCATCTTTTTTATTTATATATATATATATATACCTCAAACAGGTCAGTCATTTTCACAGGTGAATGTTTAACGATGGGGTGTGAAGAACCAGGAACTACTTTAACATTCTTTTATCCGGACCGGTCCATGTGAATACTGTCTTTTCATCTATCTATTCTCCCCATACACAGATCTGACTTCCTCGAATCCATCCATTTCAATTCAGCAGGCTTAGCTTTGTCACAAGTGGACACACCCCTTCAAACAGCTCAGATTGAAAAGGAGAAAGAGAAACAAAACAGCGCAGCCTCTCTTTTCAGAAAACATGCTGTAAACACAATCTTTTTATTTCCTGACTTTCCTCATTCCACAGCAAACACAATGGGTGCAATGGTCTCGAACAAATGGGTTTCATAGTTGAACCATTGTAGGTGAGACAGAGCTTCCCTCTGAACGTCACTTGTTGTTTGTTGGAGCTTGGCACGCTATTGCTGGAGGGAGGGTGTGTTTTCATAAGGCTGGTTTCTTTACAATTACAGTGTTACAGCACCGGCACCCTGTTAAGGGCAGTGACTGCTGGAACGCCTCACCTCTCGGTTAGTAGAGCTTTGACCAATGACCTGGCTTCCTGTTCAGCAGAGGGAAAACTTCAGACAATTTACTGATCACAACAATAACAAGGCAGTATTTCTTTCCTTCACTTGGTGTAACTTCAATGAATTCCATCACAGAATCACTTTTTAAACTGTCACTGTAGGAAAAGCACAGAGTTATTACAGTAAGCAACACCCGTAGGAACCTGACTATTGTTTTAAAACAGATGTAATGGGAATTCCAAACATATTGCATGTAACCCTGGACTCAGGGAGACTCATCTGTGATGTGGCACTGAATCTGTGTAAACGTAACAGTCAAAATATCTCTGTTCTCTGTGTTATCCAGACTTCTGGAACAATGTGTCTCTGTGGAATGATGTAATTGACCCTAAAGCTAGATAAATAACAGGCTCATGGAGCTCTCCTCACTCATTCGAGCATACAAGTACACGGCGTATGTGTGTTGCTGTGAGTCCTTCTGCAGAAGACTTGAATAAAATTCATTCAAGTGTTTGCCTGAGCTGTTTATCTGAAAACTCGAATTGCCATCACAATTTGGCGTTGTCGACTCATCACACGCGTGAGGACTCTGACACTCGGAGCTGAAGGTAAAACCGTGCACGGCTGGAGTCTGGGACTCTGGACTTCAAAATACAGGTGAGACGTTGAGGGCCTGACGCCTGAGTGTCTGAGGCTCGCTCACCGCTTTGATCCTCAAAGAACCTGGTGACTGGCAACACTGTTTTTGGTGGGAAGACTGTTCAAGTGGAATGATTCTCGCTACCTCTCAGGGTGAGCGTGACAGACGTGTCAGCAGGTCGGGCCTGGGGCCGCTGGGTGAATCGGCAAAGCTCTGTGTTAAAAGTACTAGTCAAGAAATCACTGTGGGACGGTGGATTTCTTATAGGTCTGGGACCTACTGTTGCACAGTTCTTTTGGGTCTGGGACCCACAGTAAAATAGAGGAGTGTGAGTCATAGGACTCACAATAAAATAAAATAAAACATTTTTAAAAAACATTATTTTACTTAAGGTTGCTATTCTAGGTGAATACAAAGTAAATATACAGTATTGTTGAATGCTGAATGTGTTTACCACAGAAGTATGAAAAAATTTAGTGAGAATTGAAAACAGCCTTGTGTGAATGAATTGCGACTGGAAAGAAAAAACTAAAAGAACGTGTGATTGTTGAACAAAGGCTTTTTGTAAACAGGAAAGGATTTCCTCAGACTACTAGCTTTATTAACATTTAACAGAAACACGTAAGAATTTAGAGATAATATAGATCTGTGAACAATCTTTTCCCAGGCACCCGGTTTCTAGGTCCTCATAACACTTAAACAAACCCCCAAAATTTTAAACAAGAGACAGCTTATTCTAAATTTAAAAGAAAAAACCCTAAAAGGTTCATTCTTTATTACATTCTGGGGTTATTTAAACACTACGGAAAATGGGTTCAAATAACAGTAAGTAGGAACAAGACCCTTCAATAATAAATGCTCCTAATATTAATTACATGATTAACAACCATGGTAATCGAAGCACGTACCAACTGGACATTTGGGTACCTGAGTAAAAGAGTGTGGCTTTCCAGTAACAGGCAGCTTTTAGTCTCAGACAATCAGAAACTTTAAAGAGTAAGTTTACAAAAAAAAAGACAATGAAAAGAGATAACCTAAAACAGACTGGACAGCAGATTGTTTAAAGGAAGCACTTCTCAGGGACAGGGAAAAGGGCAGGGACAGCATCTTTAAACATTTCTGCATCTTATTGTGTCAAACCAGGTCCTGATCTGAAAGAATTTCCTGTAAACATCACCCTCTGTGTTCTATTCTGGGATCACACACAGGGTGCAGTCAGCTGCATGTGATTGGGGAACCACTTCCTCGAATCCTTCCATTTTCATTCATCCGTGCTTAGCTGGTGGCGCGTGTGGACACAAATTTTGACTTGTCAGACCACAATGCAGTTTTATCCACTTCGCCTCAGTCATCTTAAATGAGCTCGGGCCCACAGAAGGTGGTGGTGTATCTGGATCTGGTTTACATACAGTTTCCTCTGCATGGTAGAGTTACATTTTTGGATGCAGTGACGAACTGTGTTCACAGACAATGGTTTTTGAAAATGTTCCTCAGAATCGTGTCTGTTTCTGATGCAGTGCTGTCTGAAGAGCCGAAGATCACGGCATTCAATATTGTTTGACCTATGTGTCCTGAGATTTCTTCCGACTCTATGAATCTTATAATGCTTTGATGTACAGAATCCCCAGGTTATTTGCAATTTTACTGTGAAAATCATCATACTTAATTTTTCAGTCTTTCACAGAGTGGTAATCCCTTCACTTCAGAAAGACTGAAGAGATGATCTTTTTATATCCAATCATTTTTAAAACCTGTTGACTTTTAACCTAATTAATTGTGATTGAGATGTTCCACCACATATTTTTTTCTAGTATTCCAGTCAAACAGGCAGCACACTGATAAAATGAATTAGGCTAAATTAAATACATTGTAAACCAGATCATCATGAGTTACCCACTGTAACATTCCCACAGTCGTTCTGTTGTTCCTCGTGACAGACAGGTGACTTCATGAACAAATATATTTAGTGATTTTGGAGTTTTGATTTTTTACGTCTCAGGGCTTTACTGTTTGTTGACACTGAACCATAGACTGCATAAAACAAGACTGAACACACTTATATACTGGTAGCCACGTATGTATTCAAAAGCCTGTGTACTGTGTGTGTAAATGCGGTCAGCTGTACTGCTATAGAGGACACACTAGATATCTTTCTATTAAATATATGGCACAGTGCTCTGATAACAGAAATCTCACAGAAGTTCACTGAATCAAAACACGATTTTCACTTGTAATGGTGAATGTTTACATTGTTTTACGTTGGTACTTTTACTTAAGTAAAGGATCCAAGCACTTTTTCAGAAAGTCCTATTTAATGGCTATTTTTTTCTTGTTAGCTTTACAAACCCTAGAAACATTCTTAATGTGATGGATGCATGTGGCTTACAATAAATCCAGTTCATTTGTTTACAGGAAGCCTGAGCCTGTTTGACTAGTTTATTTCTCATTATTTGAAATGTGTGCAGGGTTTTTTTCCCAGCAGGAAATGAAGCATTTGAAATTAGATCCACTTTGTCCAGCTACAACTAGAGTTGGGCAATCTCTTCGTTTTTCATATCGTCCAATTATGGCTACTCGAGATCACCAATAGGCCATCTGATCCCTGAAATCCCAGCTTGGAAGATTTAGGCTTAGTGTCAAAGTGAAACATGACATCACGTATTTGGGCCTATTAATATCTTTTATATCACAATCCAAATCATATTCATAACTTAACAGATATGTGAGGTGTCAGATCCACAGAAAGAGAAGGCAGACAAATTGGTTAGTAATTATGGATTTAAAGCATATAAAGCTATAATTATCATAAAGACAAAAAGGTTTAATATGTGACAATGCATTGTATTTTTTAAGGTTTATCATGTTTGTTTTTAATATAAAATCTTAATCTAAATCTCTAATCTCTAATCTAAACGTTATTAGTTACTACAGGTGGTGAAAAGTTTTTCAAGTACTCAAATGTTATACTTAAGAACAGAACTTGACTAAATGTACATTTATGACATTTTTGATGTTTTGTGAAACAGGTGATAGGTGAGATGTTGGGTGTGTCAATGGACATTTCGGCTGGAGTTGGAGGTAGAGAGGGAGGGAGGGAGAGAGAGAGAAGAAGGGCATTAAAGCAGGTGCATTTCTGATGATATGGACTTGCAGCGATGGCTTTCTACAAAGTGATCTGTGTGGCAACTCTGCTGACTCTCCTGACACAAGGTAAGAACCCTCCTCACTGTGCACAGAGGATCAAGAATCTTTTAATGAAGTAAGAGAAGTTGTTAAATAAATCAGTATTACATGAAAGTGCAGATCCTGTATTGAAATTAAAATGTACAAAACCAAAGTGCTCAGTGGATCCTGTTGCACTGAAACAATATTTACATCAATTTATGAAAATTATCAAATCTACAAGAGAAGGAGAAAAAAAGTAAGAAAAGTCCAGGATGAGTAAATTCTCTAAAACTCTTTAACATCTAAAAGTCATTATGTAATCTGTTAAGATGTTTGTGGAAAAGAAAATTAAATTGCAAAACTAGCCAAATGTATTTATGACGTGTTTCAAAACACATTAATCTGCATGTGAGCATTTTATAGAAATCAGATAAATGTAATGGAATAAAAATAGTTTTGCACTGAACTCATGGCTTTGTTTAGACTGATTTAAAACTTAGCCTGGATGCATAAAGTGAAATAACATACATTAATTTCCAAGGACTGCTTCACTGTAATTGTTCTATTAGCAGATAATTATAAAAAAGAATTCAGGAAGCAGCTGAGTGATGTAAATGCTATTTTTCCTGACAGTCACTATTTGCATTCAATCTTTGAGACATACATTTGGACCTTTCCTTCTTGCATATACCTTTGTGATTAATAAAGCTGTAATTTTTACAGTACAGTTTCAGCGACCCCAGAATCAGCACAACCTCATGTTGTGCTGATTGAAACCTTCTGAAACACAGAAGCTATTAAAGTCCAGGGGTTTATAACTGAATTAAAATGAACTGATTAATCATTGGTGTCACATGCACATTTAAAGAGTTTACTTCAGTCATGCCTACATGTGTGCTGAGGGCACCCCAGGTAAATCTTCTCTCTCTGTTTTCTGAGGTGATGAAAGTTACGCCCTGTTAAAACCAATGTGGAAACCTTATCATAACAGAAGAGTCAAGATGAGCAAGGCTTCTCAAAATAAAATCCCCCAATGGTCTCTATGGAAACAGGAAGATAAGGCTCAACCTAGTTTTCCAAAGTAAAAGCCCCACAAAGTAATTGTTTCTTAACTGGCAACATTAGATTGACCTAATTTTTAAAAATGACCCCGACAGTAACTGTACTTAATAGTGAACTCAGGAAATGACAGTTTTTCAAAAAATAGGCCCTGTAGAGTAAATTCATCTTAACAGGGAACTAGGGATGGATCTTATTTTTCAAAACAAAAGCCCCAGACAGTCCCGAGACAGTAACGTAAGTAAAGTTTCAAAATAAACCCCCCCAATGGTCACTGTATGTTAACAACAAACGAGTCCGACCATACAGTATAAGGAAAAACAAGTCTGTTCATATTGTATGTGTCTCTGAAAGCACTGCAGGATGCTTAAACTGGGATAATAAGGTCAGTGGGGCGTATACACACACACACGTTTTTTTCAAGTATTTTATTAATGTGGGCGACGTCAGCTCAGTCTAAAGGGACTTTGCTTGTGAACTGAAGGGTCAACAAATCAAGTGCAGCATAGACCATTGCGTAAAGTGCCCATGAGCAAGGCACTGTACTCCTGGCTCCTTCCTGGATGCTGCACAATGGCCCCTACACAGATGGGTTAAATGCAGAAGTTTTGCATCTGAAAGTAAAAGTTGTTTATATCAGTGTTATCTAGTAACTGCAGACTCCAACCAAACCTTAAAACACTCCACATTTGTCAAACATTATAGGTTGAATTCCCATTCATACTAAAAAAAATTATAAACTTTAGCAATACGAGGTCTATTCAAGCTTAAAATTGGATTATTTAGAACATTCCCCATGTTTCCCAGTCTTTTTAGTCCTTTATACTTCTTCATGCAAATTAAAGCCACCACTGTAGTTTAGTGTCAGCTTTTCAACATTCCTAAAAATATTCCACATCTTTGTTTATGAAGATTCTCAGTCATCCAGGTCATAGTTATCCAACGGAGGTTAAAATCAAGGGCAACTGGACTTGGTTGAAGATACTGGAAGACGTTTCGTCCCTCATCCAAAGGACTTCTTCAGTTCTGACTGACTGGCAGGGAAACTCAGCTATTTAACCTCAGTGGGGTCGTTGGCCCGGGTCATCGATACCGCTGGGTCGTTAGTGTTCCTGGTTGCTGTGACAACAGTCGTTACCGTCATTAAGACTACCTGTGGCCAAGACTGAACGACCAACGTTGGTATCTTCACCTGAGGCCAATAGGTTACGTTTGTTGAGTTTCCTGGGAAGTGATGAAAGGACAGCATTGTAAGTGGGGGATAAGTGGTGGCGTAGACCCCCTCCCCTGTTCAATGACGGCTTCTCGACCCTGGTGTAGATGCTTCCTTGACACCTCTTTCAAACCATCCATCTTCTCTGTCTAAAATGTGCACCTGGTGGTCCTCAAATTCCACATCTTTCATACATTTGTATTATTTGTATATATTTTTCAAGCCAGAAATCTAGTGTAGTGCAAGCTAAGTTGAATTGTGGTTGATCTGAAAATTAGAGGCACCGAATTTGTTAATCTGCAACTTAAATTCACCTTAAAACTTTTCTTATTCTTTTCAGTCTGTCCTTGTAATTGAGTTTTTTGTAAGCATACAATTAAAGTAATTATGTGAACTAAAGCTAAGACATATCAGTATATATAAATACACAATTAGTATCATAAATATTTTGTTTGTTTTATGTTTTCAGAGTCTCAGTCACAACTAAGTGGTAAGTCATCGTTTCTACGCTCACTTTTTTACTTCCTGTCTGTCTCTCACTGGGACATTTCAAAGGAGACCTATTATGCTTTTCCATATTTTATGATTAACTACAATGTTACAGTGTTAGATGTTCATGTTAAACATGGGGAATAATAATGAGGTTAAAGTATTTAAAAGAAATCCCTTTAAGCAAAAAACTTTAAAAATGTTTTTGGGGTGTAAACATGTTGTCAATAGCTTCTTTATTTTTATTATTTCCCCACTGTGTCTTGTCTCTCTCCTCAGTGTGCGGTAAGCCAACACTCAACACCAAGATTGTTGGAGGACAGGTGGCCACTCCAGGCAGCTGGCCCTGGCAGGCCAGTCTGCGAACCTCTGGGTCCCACTTCTGCGCAGGAACCCTCATTAACAATCAATGGGTGATGACTGCTGCTCAGTGCTGCGCAAGGTAAGCAGAGAGGGTAGGGCGGCGACAAATAAACAACATGTCATGCAGTGGTGTAAACAGCCTGTCTAAGGCAGTGGTTCCCAACCTGGGGGCAGGAATCTCTCCAAGCGGTCGCAAATTAAATCTGACAGGTTCTTGAGAGGATTGACAGGACAGATAAAAATATATGGATATCACCATCCAAGGAGAAAATCTGTGTTGTTTTGACCTGTGATGATGTACAGCAGCAGACAATGATTCATTTTGAGGAGTCATCAGCCAAAAAGGATGGATACTGCTGGTTTAAGAGGCAGGGGAGAAAATTAAAGAGGATTATTCCAGCAAGAGTTTAGGATGCATTTTAGGGTTAATTTTTGTAGCTCTACCTGTAGGCAAGTTTAGCATCTGAAGCGTTCTGGTTTCCGATTGTAGTCCGACTACTAGGGCTGTGCAATATGATTAAAATCTCACATCCCGATATAGATCATTTTACATCTCCATAACAATATATATCCTGATATAGGAATAAATATTATGAACTATGACTTTTCTCTGCATCATAAAGGTGGGTGGTTAGCTATTCTGTAGAAATCCAGCACCATTATACAGAGTGAACAACGACACAGCAAGTAATGTAACTATGAGCTCCAGGCAATGATACAGCTCTCCTGCTGCTATAGCTAACATCACAACAACAGCATGTCTTGGTGAACTAGAAAGTAAACTGAATGTCTCTGGGCAAGCCATTAAAAGTTACCTGACAAACAAATCATCGCTGAAACGGCTGGAGTAACTTAGTGTTGCGTTGCTTGTGGGTGCTGACTGCTGCTCAGTGCTGCGCAGTCAATTCCAAAACACATTATTCCATCAATAAATCCCCAGGGACTGCTGCCGCATCGTTTCATATTTGCCGGCAGACGTGGTTCGTATGTCATTATAACCGTAATAACTCCACAGACGTGGTCGTACAATCGACTTAGTCTTTGTTTAAGTGCTCTTGACTATTGTTGTACTTTTCATGTCTTTGCACTGTTTTGTTTCTCTTCTGATTACCTCAGTTCAGGCGTAAGCACGAGCACTCTGACTGTGTATCTGGGTCTCCAGAGTCTACAGGGAATAAACCCCAATCAAGTGTCTCGGACAGTATCACAGATCATCATTCATCCCAACTTTATCTCTGGAAATATTAACAACGACATCTGCCTCCTGAAGCTCTCCTCTCCGGTGACTTTCACCACCTACATTCAGCCCGTCTGTCTGGCAGCCACAGGCAGCACCTTCTACAAGGGGACTGTCTCCTGGTCCACCGGCTGGGGCAATGTTGGATCTGGAGGTGGGTCAGAAAAGACCTGGATTACATTTATTCTCAGAAACAGTCTGATTACAGTGGTGCCTATAACTATGTTTATCGAGTGATAAGCAGGTTTGTGCCCAAACGCACAACAGTGGAGAGCTGACATCAGTTTGCAAGGTGTATTAGCAAAAAGCAGAATAATGTGACTTCCATGGAAGCATGATAGAAAGTTCAAACGAAGGTTATAATCTGTTAGACGAAACTAAATTCAAATAAAACTGGTAAATGCAACCTCACAGAGACAAGCAGAACCCACAACATACTGCAATGACCGAAGAGGGACTGAAAACCATTTATACAAGAGCAAACAAGCGTTGTGGGGCACAACCAGGGGACACACATCAGGTACTCAGGATAGGGAAGACTCTCTCAAACACACACACACACAGAGGCAGGGAGATACAGATGTGATACAGATCAGTGGCCTGTACTACGAAGCGAGGTAACTGGCTTATCAAGGTAAGTTCATGAGTAACTTCCTGATTAACCCGTACTACGAAAGGTTTTACCTGAGGTCTGCTGCCATGGCAATTTACACATCTCTAAACTGCTTCGAGCAGGTTATCTTTGTGGTTAACTCGAAGTTGCCCTGTATATGTGGACCGCACACCACATTTGTAGATTTTATTCTGACTTGTTCCACTGGCGTTGCAGCTGAAAAGAAGTTTTTTTCTTACCACCCCAGCATTACATTTAAACAGGTAGCCCTGAAGCCTCTGTGATTTAGGGAGGAGATCTTAAATAATTAAAAGGCCAAGTCCTCAGATGTAGCCCATCTGTATTGAATTATCACATATTTAAAGGTCCAGTGTGTAATATTTCTGAGGATTTATTGACAGAAAAGCAATATAATATCCATAACTATGTTGTCAGTGGTGTATAACCTTACACAATGAAACTTTATATTTTTATTACCTTAGAATGACTCATTTCTATCTACATAACTGTGGGTCCCCCCTTACATGGACGTCGCCGTATCGTGCCGTCATGTTTCTACAGTAGCCCAAAACAGACAAACTGCTCTACAGATCCCGTTTCATCACTACATTCTTCTTCTTAGCTCATCACTACGTTGAATATGTACGTTCATAGAAGAAGAAGTAATAAGAAGCAATTTTTCATGCATTAGATGGTGGGTGAGAATATAAGCCATAATATTTGAGACTGTTGTCATGGTGTTCGGTTAGCTCAGTTGATAAAGTGCAGGACTCTCAACTAGAAGGTTGTGAGACTGATTACATATTGAGATCATTTTTTTTTTCTCTTCGACAAATGGATTCTGCAGTTTCTCATGCTGACATTACAGCATGTGCTGCAGTGTTTCAGTGTTTGATCCGCATGCTTTAACCTACGGACGCTTTACGGGCTCTTTAAGAGGTCAAGCAGGCTACAGACTCTTTTTAATGTTGTTTAGAATTTTTCAAATTTCAGTTCAACTTGAAGTAAAGCACTGATGCAAAAAAAACATTCTTTGAAGGCTAAACCACTTGAGGAAGTGATTATGTGACTAACTGTTGCTGTCATGACTGAAATCTAAATCATCAAACATTTATTTAAATTTTTTGTTGGTATCAAAGCACCATAATCTGACTGCGTGCCAGATATTATTGCTGGCAGGCAGTTTTGGAGAGAGAAGTAACAGGTTTCCCTTGTCAATGTTTGTATAAACTTAATCTATTATGTGATTATATGGTTTGCAATTTGCAACCTCATTCTAGATGCCACTAAATCTTACACACTGAACCTTTAAAGAGGTGGTATTATGCTTTTTGGATTTTGCCCTCTCCATTATTGATTTATATATGTTTTATGTACATGTAACAGGTTTGCAAAGTGAAAAAGCCCAAAGGGAGTTCACATCTCCCACAGAAAACTCTGCTCTGAACTGCTTGAAAACAGCTCGTTTGTAGTCCAGCCCTTCACTTCCTTTACTTGTGACATCACAATGAAATCGCGTCATAAAGCTTGCCAGGCGGCTAGCGAGGTCAGGCACACCCTCAAACCAAGCTAGTCTGAGCGGAGGCCCTTTGGCTCGACTTGCCTTTGTTTGGGTTTCCATTGTAGAAATGTTGTACCTGTACCTGCTTCCAGGTACTTTTTTTCTATCACCTCACCTCCGTCGAGGTTCCAGGCGAGCTGAGGGATCCTAAAATGTAACGTGAAAACATGACAGACTGCTGATACATACTATCTCTGGGCAGCATAACGTTAGATCATCACAACACCGGCAACAGTTCAACGTTTAGTCCTTAAGACGATGCAACTCCGAGTTTGTTTGGGCCTGGAAATTCACAATCACAACCTGTAAGTATGCTTTATTGGTTGTGATTTATATTTAAAATAAACACGGCAACGTAACTTCACAGACTGTTCACATGCGGAGTTGTTGTAAACATTGGCTAACACAGCTGAAGTTATAGCTATAACGCTAACATTACACCTGACGCGAAAGCTACTGAGCAAACATTCAAATTGTTTGGCCAATTTTTATGTAAAACTGAGTTGAAATATGGTGATTTTTGTAGCGGTTTATGGTAAGATGTGGAACAATGATGTTGTGTGGTTGTGGACTTAACTGTTGTGAGTAACTTATACCATCTGCTGGTTACGGTCGCAGTCTGAAGCGGCTTTGATGTGGATCACACTACCTTGTTTCTTTCAACCCGCCCTTCTCTGCTTCTGATTGGCTAGTAGTCCTTACCTGGGAACTGCGCATGTGCAACTCCCAACAAAGATTTTGTACAAGTAAGATGCATCACTCTGTAGCTCAAGAGCGGAGCGTAACACACACAGGGTGAAAAGAGGAGCTGCAGCAATGTGCAGTATGAGGAAAATATGGTGTTTTTTGAAAATTAAACCATGTAAACCTGTTCTGGTACAACCCCTAATTAAGATTTTCAACCTGAAAATGAGCATAATACCACCTTTTTAACATGATTTAATTACGTTATGCTTTATTAAATGTCACATAATTAACAAAATAGATATATAATGTCAGTCCAGTGACTGTTACCTGACAACCTGCTTGCCTCTCATTCTCCGGTGCTGGCAGAAACTAAGGCTGCCGAGTGAACAAAAGACCCTGAGGACCCATGTGAGTGGTGAACGAATAGTTAATTCCTGCTCCACAGTAGCCAAACTGTCATGTGACAAATGAACAACTCAAACCTAGAGACCCACAGTTGAGAGTCGTAAACTAATCAATTCTGTTTCCTGTGCTGACAGAGCCAATGCAGCTGCCGTGTGATGAGTGAACGTAAGAGTCCGAGACTATTCACGCATGCGTGAAAATGAACTAATTACTCCCTCAGGCTACCCGTTCCTCCTGAGTCATATACAAGATTGGGTCAAATGAACGAAACGTTCTTTGAACGATGCAGCACTAATCTCCACATTTAAGAGTAGGCTTAAGACTTTCCTCTTTGATAAAGCTTATAGTTAGGGCTGGCTCAGGTGAGTCCTGAACCATCCCTTAGTTATGCTGCTATAGGCCTAGACTGCCGGGGGGTTTCCCATGATGCACTGAGCTCCACTCTCCATCTCTCTATCTATCTCTCGGATGGTAGTAACTCAGCTTCTTCCCTCTCCTTTAGTTTTATTTCTTGTCCCTCTCCTCTCTGCTTCTGTTGCTTTCTGTAGGTGTTTCAGGCTCCGGAGCTGTGGGGTCTAGATCTGTGCTTTCAGGCCTCCTGCTCGACAGCCACTGCTACAATTATTATTAATCCTATTATATACAATATTAGTAAAATTATCAATAACATTTTTCATTTCCTGTCTGCACCACAACCACTTTTACAGTTTATGTAGTTCTATGTGGACATTGTGTTGTATCAGCCCCTCGTCCTCTCTCACTCTCTTTTGCTATCCTACGCTCTCTCTGTCTCTCTCTCTCTCTCTCAACCCCAACTGGTTGAGACAGATGGCCACCAAACCTGAGGCAAGGTTTCATTCGAGGTCTCTACACCTCCAAAAAGGGAGTCTTTTCTTGCCACAGTTGTCAAATGTTAATAATAATATAAAGAGGACAGTCTAAACCTGTTCTATATGAAAAGTAAAATGAGATAACCTTTGTTATGAATTGGCATTATATAAATTTAATTTGAATTACTGCGAGTGTTTTGAAGTTTGGTAGTGGACCAGTCCTTGTCCTGGTTTAACGCTAGAATTACTAATTGTGCCTTTAATGGGCTAAAACATTGAAAAACTGCTGGCATGGTCCTTTAAGTTCAAGTAGTGAGAATGTTTGCTTGATCCACCTGCCCATTTTGTGTAAAACCATTTTTAAAGATATGAACACTTATTATACCAAATTTGTGTCTCTCCAGTTTCCCCTCCTTTCCCACAAAACCTAATGGAGGTGCAGCAACCGATTGTGGGGAACAGAGAGTGTAACTGTAACTATGGAGTGGGTACGATCACAGACAACGTGATCTGTGCCGGGTTAACTGCTGGAGGAAAAGGCACCTGTCACGTGAGCATTTTTACACCTGTGTTTGTGTCAGATTTCACCTTCTGCAAAGATTCCTTCTCCTAAATGTTTCTCTCCTTTAAGGGGGATGGAGGAGGTCCGCTGGTGAGCAAGCAGGGCGGTCGCTGGATCCAGGCGGGAATTGTGACTTTTACCAGTAGTAGAGGCTGTGCCCAGCCTAATCTCCCATCAGGCTACACCCGGGTGTCCCAGTATCAGTCCTGGATCAACAGCCAGATCACCAGCAACCAACCAGGTTTCATCACCTTTACCTCCGCTGGGACCGACGGTGACCTCAGCGTTACCTGTTCTGGCCTGCCACTATCAATACCCCAAGGTACATTTAGCCTTGGAAAGCTTAATATTAGATTTTTCTTCTTCTTCTTCTTCTTCTTCTTCTTCCAGAATGTATGAATGGAGATGTGTTCATTTACTGTTCATCATGAAGTTCATGGCAGCACCATGGTTAAAGTTATACATTTGTGGTCACTCTTCGTAAAGAGAAAAAACTTACTTCATGTGTAAAATCAGTGGAG
>NC_060151.1:29310650-29315971 GCF_021292245.1 Micropterus dolomieu
TGTTTAACCCAAAAATCTATTGATCGACTCCAGACTGTCCAGAACTCAGCTGCCAGGCTTTTAACCAGAACAAAGAAATATGACCACATTACTCCTATTTTAGCTTCATTACACTGGCTCCCAGTATGTTTTAAAATTGACTTTAAAATTCTATTGATCACTTTTAAAGCTCTTCATGGCCTCTCGCCTTGTTATATTTCTGAACTTTTAGTCCCATACACACCACCACGTACCTTGAGATCCTCGGGCAGAGGTCTGTTGTCTGTTCCAGAGTCTCGACTGAAAACTAAAGGGGACAGAGCGTTTGCTGTCAGGGCCCCGAGGCTCTGGAACAGCCTGCCCGAGGAAATCAGGTCAGCTGAGTCAGTGAACTCTTTTAAGTCCCTTCTTAAAACATACTTTTATAGGAGAGCCTTTCCCAATCTTATTTGACCTTATTTTATCCCTTTTATTTTATTCTATTTTACTAATTTTATATTTATCTTAAACGTGTATTTTAGTCTTTTCAATGTTTTTCATGCTTTTATCTTCCTTCTATTATCTTGTTTTTGTATTATTGTCTTTACACTTGTTAAAGCACTTTGTAACTTGTTTTTGAAAAGTGCTCTACAAATAAAGATTATTATTATTATTATTATTATAAGAGGCAGGGGAGAAAATAAAAAGAGGCACTTAAGTAAGTATTTAGGTTGCATTTCAGGCCCTATGTAAGTAAGTCAGTGGCCCGAGAGCCCCTCTGGTATGAGAGTGGGCAGAGATATTCTGGTTAAACCAGCTTAGGGAAGCTCTGTAGCATAATTTATGAAAGCTAAAAGCAGGTGACTGGAGACTAATGTACATTTGAAACAAAAAGTCAACATTGATTGTTTTTAGTTGAAGTAACTGAGTACATGAGTTACGTAAGTGAAGTAATTAAAGTAACAAAGTTATTGCAACCCAAACCATGATGTTTTCCTGACAACTACAAAGTAGTTTTGTTGCCTAAATTTAACCAAATCACAACATCTGACAATGTTCACCACGAGTTTTATGACATTTATTCTTGCTAACGTCTTTTGATATGTACACTTGGAAATGAATCCTTAGTTTTCTGAAAGTTTCCACTGCAATGCATGTGAAGAACATGGGCTGTATGTGCAGATTGAATGATAATTATAAATTTTAGGGAACAGCTTCTCTAATTAGGACTTGAGGTCATGAAAAAGTAAATTGAGCGCATGAACGACTAAGTTGTGGGAATGATATCTCCCTGTTGCAACATCTATCAGGCTCCATACAAACTAGACCAGACATGGTCTTAAAGTCGACTTCATTTCCGCTAAAGAGATCTGGACTACAGTTCTGTTTTAAATGACTTTGCACTGTTTTGTTTCTCTTCTGATTACAGCACAGGCATAACCACGAGCACTCTGACTGTTATTCTGGGTCTTCAGAGTCTACAGGGATCAAACCCCAATAAAGCGTCTCGGACAGTATCACAGATCATCATTCATCCCAACTATAACTCCACAAATTTCGATAACGACATCTGCCTCCTGAAGCTCTCCTCACCGGTGGCTTTCACTTCCTACATCCAGCCCGTCTGTCTGGCAGCCCCAGGCAGCACCTACTACAAGGGGACTCTCTCCTGGGCCACCGGCTGGGGCAATGTTGGAACTGGAGGTGGGTCAGAAAGCACCTGGATTACATTTATTTTCAGAGACAGTATAACTACAATGGTGACAACAACTGCTTTTTTCAGAAATGTCCATGCAATATGTAGTTCCTCATTTACCCAGGGGAGCAACAAAACCTTCCTGTACCTAACTGGCTGTAGGGATCCTTTTATCATAATCTGTCTGACATTAACAAACACACAGTTTTGTGAATAAGTTTAAATATTTTATAAGCGGTGAGTGGAGTAGGGCCAACATGGAGGACAGCTCTCCATGTGTCAACAGGCAGGTAGGAAGGGGTACGAGCACGCTTACTGACAGCAACACTCAGCACAGAGTGAGTCAAGGAGAAGTGGTAGACGTCCCGCAGATAGAACCAAATAAAAGAACAAGGGGAAGACAAAGAAGTGCAAATGTCTTCAACTGTCATTCCTCTGTGCAGCGCCATAGAGTTTGGGATTCCTCTGGTTGATCGCACTCTGATGCCCACTGGAGCTTCCATCTCAGAAGACAGATACGCCTAAAGCTTCAAACAGCCAGCGAGACGGGCGCTGAGCAGACAGGTGAACCCACAAAGATTGTTCGCTGTAAAGAACAAACAGGCGCTGGGAACAGTGTAAAATGTAACAAGACCAAGAAGATTATAAAAAAAAAACATGCAAAGTAATAACCCTCGATCTGAAAGAGTTGGCTGTTAAAGCTGGATTAGAGCGCAAAACGGCCATCGCCCTGAATTCTGAGGCATGAAGAGGCCACAGAGAAAGCAGATAGATTACCAACTTTTTTAGGTGATGTCAAAGCCAAAAGCAAGGCAGCATTAAACAGCATTATAACTAACTAATGAATTAAAGAAATAAGCAGTTCCCCCAAAACAGCAGTAATAACAGCCTACAGTTTGAAAAGAAAAATATTGTATTAGAAGCCTAATGTTTTACAGTTTAAAGGTTCAGTATGTTATATTTCTGAGGATTTGACAGAAATGCAATATAAGATCCATAACTATGTTTTCAGTGGTGTGTAAAGACCTTACATAATAAACCATTATGTTTTTATTACCTTAGAATGAGACATTTATGTCTACATAAACGAGGTCCCCCCTTCCATGGACGTCGCCGCGTTGCATGCCATGTGTCTACAGTAGCCAAACTCGATCTACAGAGCGCGATTCGTCACTGCATTCTTCTTGTTCTACTTCTGGTAGAATTCAGGCAGTGCAGATGACATCACCACATGTTTGAACGGTGTTCGTCTAGCTTAGTTGGTAAAGCATAGGACTCTCACCTGGAAAGTTGTGTATTCGATCCCACCTCGAGAAACTTTTTTTTCTCTCTTCAACAAATGGATTCTGCAGCGAATGTTTCTCAGATCACAGCATGAGCTGCACTGTTTTTGTTTCGTTGTTTGATCCTCATCCATCAACCTACGGACACCTTTTCATTTCCCCAGTATCTCCAGGCGGAGGACATTTAGGGGAATCATGTTTTCTGACGGCTCTTTCAGAGGTGTGTCAAGCAGGCTACAGACTCTGTTTCAAAATAAAAGCTCTCAATTCAACTCCAAGTAAGCTTGACAGCAAACAAGCGGGATTTTATTTTGCAGGCAGAACCAATAAAGAAAAAGTGATTGTGTGCTGTCATGACTGAGATCGATTTCAGAACCATTATCAAAGTATTTATTTATTCATAATTTTTGCCGCTTTCAAAGCACCATAATAATAATCTTAAGTTTGGGCAGTTTTTGCAAGGATCCATAATCACAGAGAGAATGAAGTGACAATGTTTCACACTCTTGACTTACATTTCCATGTCATCTGTCAGTGGCCAAGTCACAATAACATATGGTTTTACTAAATAACCCCCCCCCCCGTCAGAGAGATGTAACGTGTGAGGTCGAAATGTCAAATGAACCTCATGTGGAGAAGACCAGAGGAACCACCACATGACCAGCTAACATCATTCATTCAAGGCTGTCAAGATAGCGTGCTGCGTGACACAGCGATGTAGAGCCCTCTAAAATCAGCTAATGAAATGTATTAATGAAAGCACTGCCGCACTACAACAAAAAAAAAATCATTGGATTAATATGAATGAACGCAGTGATCGATCAGTGATGTGATGTGACTTGCAAATAAATTTATGGAGTAGTGTTAAAGGATATCAGATGATGAAATAAACAGAAAGCCTAAAACTGAACATTGGCTTTGATAGATTGTCTCCAATTTATAGACAGGATGAGACCATTGTGGTGGCCAATCATGCAGACGGGCGTGAAAAGGGCTCTTTCAGCACTGCTTGTATGTGCGAAGGATAAACCAACTAGCGATAGCCTTAGAGGACAAAGCCTGTATGATATATAGAACTGTCCATTGTGTGTGAAACCATTTGAAACCATATTTCACCACTTGTGTTGTTTACTAAACTAAATTTGTGTCTCTTCAGTGTCCCTTCCATCCCCAGGAAACTTAATGGAGGTGCAGCTGCCGATTGTGGGGAACAGACAGTGTAGCTGTAGCTACCTAGCAGGCTTAATCACAAACAACATGATATGCGCTGGGTTCAGTGCTGGAGGAAAGGAAATCTGTCAGGTGATATTCTTTACACCGATGTTTGTGTCCGATTTCAAATTTTGCTAAGATTCCTTCTCTAAGATGTTTCTTTTCTTATAGGGGGATTCAGGAGGTGCGCTGGTGAGCAAGCAGGGCGGTCGCTGGATCCAGGGGGGAATCATGAGTTTTACCAGTATTCTGGGCTGTGCCCTGCCTAATATCCCATCAGGCTACGCCCGAGTGTCCCAGTATCAGTCCTGGATCAACAGCCAGATCACCAGCTTCCAGCCAGGCTACTACACCTACAGGTCCACTGGGACTGACGGTGACCTCAGCGTCACCTGTTAACCACCAAAAAACACACCCTAACGTAAGTGCCAGCCCTGTCCAGACTTTTTATTTTTTATTTAGAAACCTCTTAGAGAGATTTAAAAGGTTTTTCTTTATCATGACCAAAATCCAGGACCACGACCATGAATGCAAGTTCACTGGTGAGTTTTGTGTGACAAAGTATTAGTGACATTGTATCTAACTACGTCAATCAGGACTTACATACATCACACACACACTTGCGCTTTACTTGCACCCACACATCTGAAACCCTCAGCCTTTAGTCCAACCTCCAGCTGTGCTTCATGCCAATTTGGTGACGACAGGTAGAGAGTATCCCCATTTTGGTTCATAACCCCTTTGGTTTAAGCTTTGTTGGTCTGCTCACCATTTCTCACACACAATTATTCATAATTGTTACAATTTCAATAACTTTATTAATATTAATCGGTCCTGTTAGGAAGCATAAGCGGTTGTGAATCAATGTCACTTGTTTTAGTGCAAGTTAAAGTAAAAACAGGTGCAGAGGAGAGGCAACAGCCAGACAACCCTAGAAGAAGGAATGGTTTTGCAGGTGGAGGCCACTGACAGTAACTCTCTCCTTATCCTTCCTGACTTATTGCTCTGTGTCCTTGTCACTACTGGTAGTATGAAGCGATACTTGCAGCCCGTTCAGCTCAATTGGCATTCGCTAGCGAACACTCAAATTCACAGGCCTGCCATTGGTTCCCTGTTCTCTTCACAGATGAGGGCAGGTTCACACTGAGCACATGTGACAGACATGAAAAGCG
>NC_060151.1:29316071-29347415 GCF_021292245.1 Micropterus dolomieu
GGACCTGAAGTGGGAGCCCAACACGGACACCATCATCAAGAAGGCCCAGCAGAGGATGTACTTCCTGCGTCAGCTCAGGAAGCTCAACCTGCCTAAGGAGCTGCTGATCCAGTTCTACACAGCCATCATCCAGTCTGTCCTCTGCACCTCCATCCCTGTCTGGTTTGGATCTGCCACCAAAAAGGACAGAGACAGACTACAACGGAGAGTCAGGACTGCAGGAAAAATAATCGGTGCCAACCTGCCCTCCATTCAGGACTTATGCATTTCCAGAGTCAGGAAACGGGCAGGAAACATCAGTGCAGATCCATCTCACCCCGGACAAAACCTGTTCCAACTGTTCCCCTCTGGTAGGCGCTACAGAGCACTGTACGCCAAAACCAACAGACTCAGGAACAACTTCTTCAAACAAGCCATCACTCTGATGAACAGCTGATTTCTGACTCACAGTGTCAGGAACAATTCCTGTGCAATAACCCAGTAACTCTGTCTCTAATCAGCACCTGTTTACTGGTTTCCACTTATTATTTATTTATTCACCATTCTCTATTTCAGTGCTGTTCATACTATGTCAATGTATATACTGTATACCAATACAATTACCTCAGGTCATAAGGTCATAGGTCTTATTTAGTTTTTCCAGCATCCTTTGCACTGTGTTCCATCACACTGTGTACATGTACATGTATGTGTATGTGTATATCATATCCACCTTCAACATGTACATAATGAGAATAGTTTACCCTTTGCACTCTGATTACTGCAATATTTGTCAATAATAATGTTATATTGTTTTGTTCATAGTGTGTATATTAGTGTTGTCTATTCTGTAGTTTGTGTCTGATTTTATTTTATTATTAATATATTATTATTTTATTATTGTATAAGTAAGCACAACGTGAGCAATGTACAATCCTGAGTCAAATTCCTCTTATGTGCACACATACCTGGCAATAAAACTGATTCTGATTCTGATTCTGATCAGTCTGTTATTTACCCGACATGGACAATTACATAAGAGAAATAACTAGAGGTAGAAGGTCAGTGAACACTTGTGGGGTCAGCTAATGACTCCAAGCTAGACCTATCTTACCTTTCCCTGTTACATCAATTAAGCCCCCTATTAAATATCTCCAACATGTGGAAAAGCACCAATGGAAGTGCTTTCACTAATGAAAGTTCTGTTTCATCACAACATTTGGCCTTTACAGTTACAGTGTTACAGCACCAGCACCCTGTGGGGGGCTGATGACCGCTGGAACGCCTCAACTCTCAGTTAGTAGGGCTTTGACCAGTGACCTGGCTTCCTGTTTAGCAGAGGGAAAACTTCAACCCATTTATTGATCACAACAATAACAAGGCAGTATTTCTTTCCTTCGCGTGGTGTAACTTCAATTAATTCCATCACAGAACTTTTTAAACTGTTAATGTAGGAAAAGCACAGGTGTTAAGACGAGTTATTACAGCAAGCAAAACATTTGACAACCTGACTATTGTTTTGAGACGGACGGTCTTTTTTCCATTTTGAACTGAAGGGACACCTTTTTTCTGTAACACTTGTGTAAATTATCTAAATACATGAACACAGTGTGAATGAGTTTATTACACATCATATAACTGTTATTTTGGTCAACAAGCGGAGTAAAAAGTAGGTCAGGTTCTGGTAGTTCCAGAGTAAAGGCAGACTGTAAATAGCCCTTTAAATTAGTGAAAGCTCTGTCAGCTCTTCTATTGTATTGACACACAGGCCTGAATTCCTTGAATCCTTCCATTTCCAGTCAGCAGGCGTAGCCAGTGGCACGTGTGGACACACCCTTTCTAACAGCTCAGATTGAAAATAAAACAACCACAGCCTCCCTTTTCCTTTTAGCTTATTAACCCTGTATCACCCTGTCCATAAGAAACGTGCTGTGCAGTGTAATAAGTATTTCTGCATGTGGAAAAATAATAGAAAACACTAAAATCATTGCTAGAAAGCACATTACTTTCATTTTAACTGGTTATTTCATCTGGCTTGATGGATAGATATAATTGAGTATCATCTGCATAACAATAAAATTTCCTAATTATCCTAATTTCCCATTATTTCCTAATAATATTGCCTAAAGGAATCATAAATAACGCAAGCAGGATTGGTCCCAGCACAGATCCTTGTGGAATTCCATGACGAATTCAGGATTAGGAACATTTACTAACTGAGATCGATCTGATAAATAGGATTTAAACCAGCTTGGAGTGGTTCCTTTCATGCCAATTAAATGTTCGAGTCTCTGTAATGGGATATGATGGTCAGTAGTATCAAATGCAGCCCTAAGATCTAACAAATACAGTACTGAGACAAGTCCTTTGTCTGATGTAATTAGGAGGTCAATAGTAATTTTCAGCAGTGCTGTCTCTGTGCTATGATGAAATCCTAAATCCTGACTGAAAATCCTTAAATAAACTATTGCTCTGTAGAAAGTCACACAGCTGTTTTCTCAAGGATCTTAGAGAGAAATGGAAGGTTAGATATAGGTCTATAGTTGGCTAAAACCCCTGGATCAAGACTGGGTTTTTTAAGAAGAGATTTAAATACAGCTATAGTACTGTGGCACATAGCCTGTTGATAAAGATAGATTGATCATATCTAGTAAAGAAGTACTGACTAAGGGTAAAACGTTGTTAAGCAGCCTAGTCGGGTGCGGTCTAAGAGACAGGTTGATGGTTTAGATCAAGAAATTATTGGAGTTAGTTGGTAAAGATGGAGTAATGGAATGGAAGTAAAGCAGTCTAAACATATATCAGGTTTTACAGCTTTTACAGCTTTTTTTTTAAATTTGAATTTGAATTTTTTTACAGCTTTTTAAGGTTCCTGAGTTTAGAGATAAGTCGGTGCCAGTTAAGGGCAGGTCTTGGTGAATTTTGTTTCTAATAGTATGACGTTGTTACTACTGAGAGCTACGGGAATACTTGGCTCTGTGACTCTGTCAGCCTGGCTACAGTGCTGAAAAGAAAATTGGGGTTGTTCCTATTTTCCTCTATTAATGACGAGTAGTACGCTGCTCTGGCATTGCGGAGGACGTTCCTATAAGTTTTAAGACTATCTTGCCAAATTAAACAAGAATTTTTCAGTTTGGTGGAACGCCAATTTCTCTCAAGTTGCGGCGATATTTGCTTGCTTGCTAAGTTTCAGTGTTATACCATGAAGCTAACCGTCTCTATTTTATCATCTTCTTTTTTAAAGGGGCAACAGAGTCAAGAGTCATTCGCGGCCTGCAGCACTATCAAGAAGATGATCAATTCAGGAAGGAGTGAAATCACTATAAAATACTGTATACTAGAATGAGATAGAGGGTATGGTTGAAACAGAGAGTGGGTTTATGAACACTTTGAGAGAAGCCAATTGAATCTAATAGAGAGATAAACACAGTAATAAGGCTATCATTCTCAATGTCCACAAGAATATTAAAATCCCCTACAATAATAAC
The DNA here is from genome assembly GCF_021292245.1 of Micropterus dolomieu. NCBI lineage: Eukaryota > Metazoa > Chordata > Actinopteri > Centrarchiformes > Centrarchidae > Micropterus > Micropterus dolomieu. Next base: position 29,319,539 of record NC_060151.1, read on the forward strand.
TTTATTTTTTTAAAGGACTAAAGTTGACAAAAACTCAGAAACAAATTCGGAAAAAATTAAGAGTATGAACCAGGTGCTCGGTATGCTATAAAAAATAGAATTAGTTGCAGTTTTTTCCAGGTTGGGTGTGAAAGACTAAGAACAAGGCTTTCAAATGAGTTATAATTTAGTTTAGGTTTAGAGCTGTAGGCTTAAGTTGAAGATAGCTGCAACTCCACCTTCTGGGCCTGGGCCTCGAGGAATTGGCTAACGCATTCTTCATCACCCAGCCAGGTTTCAGTAAGACAAAATAAATCAATATTATAATCTGATATAAACACATTAACTAGAAGAGAGCAGGGACGTGCACAGACATTTTGGTGGGCAGGGGTTCAAGTGAAAAAGGGGCACTTCAAACAAAACATTAAATATATTAACACAACTCTGACTTCATTCCAATTTATTTTATTCCCTCACACTCACGCAATTGTTTAATACTCAACATTTTTACTTTTCTACAAAACAATCATGTTCACACAGAGACCACGGTCTTTAGTATTCACTAGGTTTATCACAGGAGCAGGCAACAGCAAAGGAAACTGTGCCACCATGTGCACGTTTTCTATGCTACTAAATGGCTGCACCAAGGAGAGGGACATAGCTTCATTAATAATGTGTTTATTTTTCACATGGCAATACATTGTTTTAATTCTTCTGGTCTTATTGAAATACATAAAACTTCGAAATCAAAATAAATATTCACACTTAACTGTGGCATTGGGCTGCAGACATAATTTAAAAAATGTTATTTAAATACTTTTACTTTTTGTTTCACAAGCAAGATGCCAAACGAGTAAAGATAACATTCAGCTTCACACAGACAAGCAACAGAATACTGAATTGCCTGAATACATTAATGTATTGATCAAATACATTATTATGGTTGCTATTATGTTACACTTACCACACACACACACACGTACACACACACTTACTCACTATAATGTGACTACACAAACGCATGGCTCAACACAGAAGGGCCAACCCCTCAGGTCAAGACTCTGCAGTCTACTTACATGTGAAGGACAGAGGACACTCGTTTGAGGACCACCAGGTGCACATTTTAGAAAGAGGTGTTTAGTTTGAAAGAGGTGTCAAGGAAGCCATCTACACCAGGGTCAAGAAGCCGTCATTGAACAGGGGAGGGGGTCTACGCCACCACTTATCCCCCACTTACAATGCTGTCCTTTCATCACTTCCCAGGAAACTCAACAAACGTAACCTATTGGTCTCAGGTGAAGATACCAACGATGGTCGTTCAGTCTTGGCCACAGGTAGTCTTAAAGACTGTAACGACTGTCGTCACAGCAACCAGGAACACTAACGAACCAGCGGTATCGACGACCCGGGCCAACGACCCCACTGAGGTTAAATAGCTGAGTTTCCCTGCCAGTCAGTCAGAACTGAAGAAGTCCTTTGGATGAGGGACGAAACGTCTTCCAGTATCTTCAACCAAGTCCAGTTGCCCTTGATTTTAACCTTCGTTGGATAACTATGACCTGAATGAACTATGAATGAAGTTCCTAACGGATAAATAAAGTTCTTTGAATTTAATTTTGAAATTTAACTGAAATCAAAATTTGACAAGTTGTCTATGTGCTATTTTCAATTAAATATGGGATTTCAGTTTTGCACATCAACACATTTCATTTCTATTTACATTTTACACTGTATTTCCAACTTTTTTGGAAACTGTCTGATTTCATAATTTCTCAGAATTTTAATCATGTCCATCAGATACATGTAATGTGCAGTGTAATGAGTCTTTCTGCATGTATTCAAAAGCCCGTGTTCTCTGTGTGGAAATGTGGTCGGTCGTACTGCCATAGAGGACGCACTAGATCTCTTCCCATCACATATAAGGGACAGTGCTGTAATAACAGAATACTGACAGTTCACTGTATCAGAACACAACTTTTACTTGTAATGTCTTGTGTAATGTAATACACGTTTTGAGAAAGTACTATATAATGGCTATTTTTCTTGCTACAAGAAAATATCTGAGCCTTTTACAAAACTCTGCTGAGAAACAATCTTGAAGTGATGGATGCACATGACTGAGAAACAAGAGACAATGGGCCTTTATTGTGTTGACATTGTTGGTTCATCTTGTTCCAAATCAAGTTAAATAGTTTACAGAAAACCTGAGCCTGTTTGACTAGTTCATTTCTTTTTATTTGAAATGTGTCCATGGTTCTTCCCAGCAGGAAATAAAGCCGATTAAATTAGCTCCACCTCCTCCAGCTACAATTAAAGTTCTCTTTTTTCATATCATCCAATTATTACTAGTCAAGATCAACAATAGGCGATTCAATTCCCACTGGGTCGTGTTACGCAGCATGCCAGCGAAATTCCAGCATGAAGGATTAAGGCTTAATTTCAAAGTGAAGCGTGACATCATGTATTTGTTCCTATTCTTATCTTTAATATCACAATGCAAATTACATCCATAACTTAACCACTATGTGGGGTGTCAGATCCACAGAAAGAGAAGGCAGACAAACTGGTCTGTAAATAAGGATTTAATATTTACTCCTGCTGATTAACGGGGTTCAGCTGGCAGACCTCCTCCAGAAACATCTCTCAATAGAAAGTAGGCCTACAGAATGATGGTGCAACCGTGGCTCCACACACACGCAGGGAGAGAGGGAGGTGGGGTGCGCGCAGTCGATATTGACTAGCAGCTACATATAGCTGACAACCGAGCTGTATTCTAACTTTAACATAGCAATAATTATTAGTTAGACTCCTTGCTTGCTGACTTATAACTTATTTGAGGGTGGGTCCCAGACATTGTGTTAAGAACATAGATAGACTAAATTCTCAGAGTTAAGTTGAAGGCTTTAGTTTTGGACAAATTTGTGGAGCGTTGTTCATGATACTTCCGTTCAACCCTGGATTGATTCAGCAATCAGAGAAGCCGCTAACAATCCTTCCCCCAGCCCACGATCATGTATTGATTCGACTGTGCACAAAAAGGGGAAGATATACACAGATGGGTCCGTTACCGTTAAGTATATTTAGCTGATACTTACTATGGAACTTGTATTTGAATACAAGACCTTTTCTTGTAACAGAGTATTTTTACACTGCTATTACTACTTCTACTAATAAAAAAAGAACAGTACTCCTTTCACTGCTGCTGTTACAAAGGTTGCCAGCTATTACAAGGTCTAGGCTGACAACCAGGTGAGACGGGGTCATTGTTGTCAGGGGCCCTACACTCTGGAACAGTCTACAAGAGGAGATCAGGCTCACAAAGTCTGTTCCTGGGTTTACCTTTCCTTTTGAATTGTTTATGGTTTATATATAAATTGTTGTAAATCACCGTGTGATGCCAAAATACATATTTTCTCTTATTCGACTTGTTTTACCTTGATTGTTGAAAAGCTGTGTGTTAAGCTTTAAAGCACTTTGTTACCTGTAACGAAAAATGCTGTAGGCCTACTGATAAATCTATAATTGTTATTATTAGGACAAAAAGGTTTGAACCGCATTGTATTTTTTAAAGGTTTAACCATTTTTGTTTTTAATGTAAAATCATAATCTAAAAAAGTTACTAGTTACTACATGTAGTGAAAAGGAAATTCACTAATACTTCAATATTGAATTTAAGAACAGTACTTACAGAAAAATTACTGTTAGATACGTGACATTTTTCATGTTTAGTGAAACAGGTGACAGGTGAGATGTTGGGCGTGTCGTTGGACAGGTGGGCTTGTGTTGGAGGTAGGGAGGGAGAGAGGGAGGGATGGGAGAAGAAGAGTATAAATGCAGCTGCATTTCTGATGATTGCAGCTGATGATTCTGACTTGCAGCGATGGCTTTCTACAAAGTGATCTGTGTGGCGACTCTGCTGACTCTCCTGACACAAGGTAAGAACCCTCCTCACTGATGTAGTAGAAAATGATGACTTCTAATTTTAATTACATGTATTTTTTTAAAATAGTATAGTTATTATGAAAAACACTGCAATAACCTCTAGGATTAGTTGTCTGAACTTCATGCACAGCCTATTTTTTCTATTAAAGTTTCTGTGTTTATTGCAAGACTTTGTTTAATGTGATTCTAATTTAGTTTTACCCACAGTAGCATTTTGAAGCTACAGTATATCTATGCGCTCTAACACACTTGATTTTGCTTCTGATTGAAAAGACATTATGAAACGGAAATAAAAACTTCCACTTGCAGAACGTTCTTAAATATTAAAAGTTTTAAGTTGATCTAGATTTGAGATCTTTCATTAAGTGGTAAGCCCCATGTGCATGTAACTGATGTCTATAAGATAACCCCTGATTGGTGTGAATGCTGGAATAATGTTTATGTACACAGGCCTAAAGTACCATCATGTGTTTTATAGTCTTAATGTGTTAACAAAAATATTGTGTTTGCAAAATACAGAAGTCAGAGAGAAAATTGTCAGAATCCTGAAATGTCATTACAAACACCTGAGTGCAGGGGAGGTGTCCACTGTGGTGCTGAAATGACTGCAGAATTTTTCAGCCATGTTTAGTACAATACTCTCACAAATCTTATGGTAAATAAGACAGAAGAGCACTGTAATACTTAAAAACACCAAGTCCTAAAAACTGGCCAGCTAAAGCGTGCACACAGTTTAATACCCACAAGTACATAAACACAATCAAACAGGTGCTCGATGGCAGCCTGACCCCGAAATTATAAAAGCAATTTAAACAGGGCAGCCCATAAGATTAGGCCAAACCAAATCCCTTGAAAAAGCATTTATACTCACCTGTTTGAATTGCATCCGACTAGCCTTAAATTGAGCTAAATCTTCAACAATCCTTAGAAAAAAATCCAAATGAAGTTAATTTCGGAATTTTACCACCCTCTCTTCCTGTTCCTTTCTCTCCTGTCTCTTCTTGCAACACCTTTTATGTCTGAATGGCATGACTAGCTTGCAGGTGAGCTCTGCTGATCTGCTTGTCAGATTTTGCACTTCACCCATAGACTGTATAAAAAAAGTCTTGTCTTCCTGTCACATGATCAGATAGAAATTTAAGATTGGGAAACAATCCAATATGCACATATTACCCAGCAATCATTATTGCACACATAGGCCATGTGAATAAATACCAAAGAAAATAAGACAATATTAATTCTGTATCCTTTGCTTGCTACAGGATACAAACACTTAAGCATTATTTATGTATCAGGTGAGGAGGGAATGTAATGTTTGATGAATGAATGTTTTGAATGTAGCTCAACAACAACAAAAATGTTTTCCCTTATTAATATGTAGGCTAATAATAATCGTGACACAGCCTGTCTAGCAGGTCTTTGAAGATGACCACCGTTACACCGCATGCCTGCCATTAGTGAGCAGAGAGAGAGACATTGGTTACAGCCTCAGGGCTTGTCAGCGACTACTGAATTGTCCCTTGCAATTATTTTGAACAAAACATTTATATGTAAATATTGTCTGTCACAAATTGGGGTTGCTCAGAGACACTTTGCTCCGTTTAAACTGCCTCTCTGCTCCAGGATGTTTCCCTCTGAAACGGCTGTGAGCTGCACCAGAGATGGGTACTCGAGTTTGAGACTCGGACTTGAGTCCGGCTTAAGTCGCGCACATAGTGACTTTAGACTCGACTTGAGACTCGCCCACAAAAGATTTCAGAATCGACTCGGACTCGAGGTGCGGGACTCGTGAACAATGTTTATTTTTAGGAAACGTCTGATGAGCTTGCTCCTCTCCCTCCGTAACCTGCCTGCGTAACACGTAGCATCAGCTGCGCGCGGCCTCACGTGAGAGAGGACAACAAACACCGGCAGCTGCTGTGCCATTCATCATAAACTTTGGCTTTACAACTCCATACAACTGGAACCACTCACTCATCTTCAGCCTCACCCCACTAATTCATACAGTCACTTAGAAATGCCATTCAAACTTTAAAACGTTCACAAGTTCACATTCACATTAAACTTTTCAACAATTCTTAAAATATTCCACATCTTTCATACATCTGTAGAAGTTGTATATATTTCTTAAGTCAGAAATCCAGTTTTGCGAGACAATTCAAGACACTGAAACAGTCTGTCCTTGTAGTAAGAGTTCTTTGATAGCATGCAATTTGAGGAATATTTGTGGATTTAATTGAAGCCATCCCCGAGAACTTTTCTATTCAGGGATATGTGGGTAGATTAGATAAACCAAAGGACCAAAGTAATTTCAACCTGTAAGGAATTAACCTTAAAGGATTGTTTGAAGTTGCTGTACCAACACAGTGTGACGGCAGATTTAAACTTTAACTAAGGAGAAATCTGTTCACTGAACAGTTAGTCATCCACGAGCAAAATCAGCCCTCTTCCATGTCACAGCAAATCCTTATTTTACTGAATGTGGCAGAAATTGGGAAAAATAAGAACTTAACAAAAGCAAAGTCAGTTTCTGTAACTGGAAAATAATTTTTCAGCCCGTTAGCTGAGAGATGACAGGGCTAAAGGTTTGTCTGTTTAACAGTTTTGTGTTTGAGCGACTTTAGTAAGAAATGTTACAAATTTCCTTGCATGTAAACGTCACGTCAATATAGCGAGAACATATCAGTAAATAGAAATACACAATTACTGTATCATAAATATTTTGTTTGTTCTCTATTTTCAGAGTGTCACTCACAACTAAGTGGTAAGTCAAAGTTTCTACTCACCTTTTTACTTCCTGTCTGTCTGACTGTCATTGGGACATTTTAAACATGTTTCTGGGATGTAAGCATGTTGTTAATAGCTTCGTTATTGTTATTATTTTCCCACTTCATCTTTGCCTCCCTCCTCAGTGTGTGGTCAGCCTCCGCTCAACACCAGGATTGTTGGAGGACAGGTGGCCCCTGCAGGCAACTGGCCCTGGCAGGCCAGTCTGCAAACCTCTGGGTCCCACTTCTGTGGAGGAACCCTCATTAACAATCAATGGGTGCTGACTGCTGCTCAGTGCTGCGCAAGGTAAGCAGTGAGGAATCTTGGGGGCAGAAATATGATGCTGACATCTGACTGACCAAGGAGAAAATCTGCCATGAGGCGTAGCAGAAGACAATGATTAATGATGGATACCGCAGCTCTAAGGGGCAGGGGAGAAAAAGAGGTGAAACACGTTGCCCTTAATGTAATTTCTGAACCCATTGGATTTTGTCTGACAGCGATTTAGCTTTTATTAGCTTTGTAAACTGGTTACTTGTGAAACAATCTCCATTCTTGCGTCTCAAGTTGCTAATCGGACTGTAAACGTGGGGTGCATCTCAAGTCTCTTATTTGTTGTTTCCTCGCTTGAACCGGAAGTTGTTCTTCTCCTCCATCTTGCAGACGTTCCAAAGCTCTTATTTGTGCGCCAAGGAGCGATCTCTGAGGAGCTATGAGTGCAGATACACAAATGCAGCCTTGGCAGAAGTCTTTTAGTGACCGACGCCCTTTAATTGGAACGCCATTATTGATTGATTGAACGTTGCAGGTGATCAGACTGATCTGATGTATCGTAGACAGATTGGCTTAATTAAACTCACATCCAAGTTTTATGTGTGATTTGTTTTGTGATTCGCTGTCTTGTTAACATGTTCACTGTCAGTCTGAACAACAAAAGCACCACAAACAAATTTCTTCATTAATGAGAAATATTTTTCTTTTCTGTTATTTCCACAATTAACTTTTATTATGGAGACAAATTCAGAGTCAGTCAGAAAGAAACACTTTCTACATAATTTTTCGTCATTTCCATTCACTTGAGTGTACATGTTGCGTTCGAGACCGGTCGGAACTGTGATTTTTCCCAGTTGAAACTTCTGACTTCCGACCTCAAAGCGTTCCAGGTGCATGGTGGTGCAGGACGCCGAAAGTGAACGAAAACCATGACTGACTATGACAAAGTGTGCACACAGTTGCACCCTCAGCAGTGTTTTAGGTGTTACTTCAAAGGACAGCAGTTTAACTGCAACAACTGACATAAATAATAATAATAACTAGTTACCTGTGTACCCCTCTAGCTACATCAGTTGGTAACCTTCAAGTCAGTCAATGTTGTAGGTTACACTTCCTAATGTTTTGGCATTTTTAACAATAACTTTTATGCAGAGAAGATGACTATGACAGTCTTTACTGTAGCCAGCTACCTAATAGGCCTAATATATTTCTACATCAATGTATATGCAGAACAGGTTTCACTATATGATCATATAGGTATTATTTTAATTTAAATACATGACAATATACGTTTTGGTGCCTTTTAGTTTATGGTTTGGGAGCTGCCATTGCTTTATGATGTCATTGAGCTGCTACTCATGATCACGGGATACATATTTTTTCTCTGAGTTCACAAGTAGGAAATCCGACTTCAAGTGGCGTTCCAGGATAGTTTTTCAAGTTGGAGATCGGAAATTTCCGAGTTCCAAGTTGCCTGGAACGCAGCGTTGTTCTAGCGGACAATGCTCTGCAGGGATAACCATTCACATGTGTGCAGACCCAATTCCATCAAAAGTCACACCAGCTGAAAGCTTTGATCAGCTGATTAAGCTGTGATCAACTGCCGCATCATCAGAAACAGGCGTCGCTTCACGTGACACTTTGGAGGAAAGGATGTCTCATTTCTCTAAAAACACATTTCTTCTTTACTGCTCTCCTCGCTTGGTTTCCTTGTTAGGGTTCATACGGCGTAGCGGTAGAACTCTTCTATGTTTGTGTGTTTTAGTTATTATTATTATTTGATGTATGCCGCGCCGGCTCAAATTCCCGTGAGCTGGAATGAGCTAGAAACATGAAACTTGGGGGAATAATTGGAAATGGTGTGCATGAGCTTCCATAGAAATGCGACCTCAATCAGCCACATGGTGGGGCTGTAAATAAGACTTTGAAAGGCCACGCCCCTCACGCAGTAAGTCCGATTGTCTTGAAATTTCTCACACAGGTGCAGCTCAATGTGCTCTACAAAAAGCCTCTGAAACCATTAAGGTCTGCCTATAAAATTTTTCCATCATTTTCAAAATCACATTTTTGAAATCTCCTCCTAGACTGTAGTTAAATTTTCAGTGAATCATCATTGGATTAGACTTATTAAAAGTCATATAAAGCATGTCAATATCTAAATTTTTTTCAAGATATGGACCAATGAACTTTGAAAGGGGCGTGGCTTTGGACATAAATGAACATAAATCACCAATACTACACACAATACATATTCATTCTCCAATCATCACAAATCTCTCAGGTTATGTCCACATAAGTAATTGAAACATGCCCTGAAAGTTTCATTCAAATCGAACACCTGAGGGCGCTATAAAAACAAACTGCAGGTGATATAACGCAAATCAGGCTACAAAATACAAATTGTTTGTCCAGTCAACACAAAACTTGCAGGATATTTCTACATCAGCACCTCACACATACCCTGAAAGTCTCATTCAAATTGACCCCTAGGAGACGCTATAAATGCATAATAGTTGGATGTGGAATGAAACAAATCAAGCTATAGATCAGAAAATGCTTGTCCAATCGTTACAAAACTAGCAGAATGTGTTTCGTAACAATATTAAACCATGTGTGTGAAATTTTTTGATGGTGATATTGCGAAAAAAGGTGTGAACCCGCGAATCGCCGCTTGCGGCTATATTATCTCTCCTTGTTTCCCGGTGGGCGGGACTAAGACGCTAGAAAAAAACGCATGTGAGGGAAACTTATTAAAATTAAGAGAATTGAAATGCACCCATTGACCGCTGCATGGGCCCAGATATACGCTTGCCACACCAGGAGCCCAGAACATTGTCTGTTGATCCCAGAGGCTAAATCCTCGTCAGTCGATGGCCGATGCTTCAGAGACTGCCCTCAGCCTAACAAGTTAGTCTATTAATGAATCATGCCGTCCAGAGATATAGACATTTCTTAATTCCATGTGTCTTTGTCTCCCTTTGGAGTTAATAGAGTTTAAGCTTTTGGACTGAGACACAGGGATAAACCTCGTGGTTGGGCTGTTTTATCACTGCCACGTACACTGGGAGAAAAGCTGGTTTTGCTGTAAAAAAAACACCTGTTGACATTGCAGATGTTTTTCGTTTCAGAGAAGTTCATCCTTAGTTTTCTGTTGGTCTCCAGAGCAACAAATGCAAATGGAGACGGAAGGAATAATTCATAATTTGAAGGAAAAACTTAGTAATTAGATCTTGAGGACATGAAAAAGTATATTGAGCATGTGACTATGATGAGGGAAATATTTAAAATAAAAGGAAATTACTAACTTGTGAGAATTAAATCTCCCTGTTGCAACATCTATCAAGTTCCATACAAACTAGACGTGGTCATAAAATAGACTTGGTTCTTGCTAAAGTGCTCTTGACTACAGTTCTGTTTTTCATGTCTTTGCACTGTTTTGTTTCTCTTCTGATTACCTCAGATCAGGCGTAAGCACGAGCACTCTGGTTGTGTCTCTAGGTCTCCAGAGTCTACAGGGATCAAACCCCAATCAAGTGTCTCGCACAGTATCACAGATCATCGTTCATCCCAACTTTAACTCTGGAACTTTTGACAACGACATCTGCCTCCTGAAGCTCTCCTCACCGGTGACTTTCACCACCTACATTCAGCCCGTCTGTCTGGCAGCCACAGGCAGCAACTTCTACAGGGGGACTGTCTCCTGGTCCACCGGCTGGGGCAATGTTGGAACTGGAGGTGGGTCAGAAAGGACCTGGAGACAAACTAATTACAATGGTGGCAATAACTTTGTTTTCTCAGGATTCTTCGAGTGATAAGCAGGTTTGAGCCCAAACGCACAACAGTGGAGAGCTGACATCAGTTTGCAAGGTTTATTAGCAAAAAGCAGAATAATGTGACTTGAAGTTTGGTAGTGGACCAGTCCTTGTCCTGGTTTATCGCTAGAGTTACTCATTGTACCTTTAATGGGCTAAAACATTGTAAAACCACTGGCATGGTCCTTTAAGTTCAAGTAGTGAGAATGTCTGTTTGATCCACAGAGGAACACCTGGAAAACCTTGAGGTGTGCCACAGATCACTGATGTGTTTATTAAACTGCCCATTTTGTCTGAAACCATTTTAAAAGATGTGAACACTTGTTTATTAACCTGAATTTGTGTCTTTTTAGTGTCTCTTCCTTTCCCACAAAACCTAATGGAGGTGCAGCAGCCGATTGTAGGAAACAGAGAGTGTAACTGTAACTACGGAGTGGGTGTGGTCACAGACAACATGATGTGCGCAGGGTTCAGTGCTGGAGGGAAGGGCATCTGTCAGGTGAGCATTTTTACACCTGTGTTTGTGTCAGATTTCACCTTCTGCAAAGATTCCTTCTCCTAAATGTTTCTCTCCTTTAAGGGGGATGGAGGAGGTCCGCTGGTGAGCAAGCAGGGTGGTCGCTGGATCCAGGCGGGAATTGTGACTTTTACCAGTAGTAGGGGCTGTGCCCAGCCTAATCTCCCATCAGGCTACACCCGGGTGTCCCAGTATCAGTCCTGGATCAACAGCCAGATCACCAGCAACCAGCCAGGCTTCATCACCTTTACCTCCAGTGGGACTGATGGTGACCTCAGAGTTACCTGTTCTGGCCTGCCACCATCAATACCCCAAGGTGAGTGCCTACCACGTCCAGACTTTAATTTTTAACTCTACATTTCACCTTGGAAAGCTTAATATCGTCTGTGATGGTTCTCCAGGTCATAGCTATCATACGAAGGTTGAAGTCAAGGGCAACTGGACTAGATACTAGACTAGATACTAGAACAAAGTCCAGTTGCCCTTGACCTCAACCTGTGTTGGATAAAGCTTAATATTGCATTTGAATGGTGATGCATTCACTAACTGTTGTACATAATGAAGTTCATGGCAGCATCGTGGTTGTTTATAAAACAACAAAGTTATATATTTGTGACTTCTGTGGAGTGCCCCTTTAAATTCTGCTGCTGTCATGTTTTTGTGACATTAAGGTGTCATCAGGGACTGGAGCAATAACAGTAGTACTAGTATTAATACAATTCATTAGTATTAGTAGTAATACGATTAGCAGCAGTAGAATAATATATATTCATTTCAGCCTGTCCTCACCAGAAAAATGTCTGTACTCTGTGTTTTTATTGTCTCTCTCCTCAGTGTGTGGTCTGCCTCCGCTCAACACTAAGATTGTTGGAGGACAGGTTGCCTCTGCAGGCAGCTGGCCCTGGCAGGCCAGTCTGCAAATCTCTGGGTTCCACTTCTGTGGAGGAACCCTCATCAACAATCAATGGGTGCTGACTGCTGCTAACTGCTTCTACAGGTAACTATTGAGGGTAGGGTCGCGACAAAAAACAACATGTCATACCTGTAAACAGCCTGTCTAAGGCAGGGTTCCCAACCTGGGGTTGTAACCCTAGACCTTTGCAACTTGAATTTAGTTTAACACACTGGGGGAAGCTCTGTAGTCATGAACGACTAAGTTGTGGGAACGATATCTCCCTGTTGCCACATCTATCAGGCTCCATACTACCTAGAATAGACTTGATCTTAAAGTGGACTTAGTTTCCTCTACAGTTCTGCTTTTCATGTCTTTGCACTGTTTCGTTTCTCTTCTGATTACAGTACAGGCATAACCACAAGCATTCTGACTGTGGTTCTGGGTCTCCAGACTCTACAGGGATCAAACCCCAATCAAGCGTCTCGGACAGTATCACAGATCATCATTCATCCCAACTATAACCCCGCAAATTTGGATAACGACATCTGCCTCCTGAAGCTCTCCTCACCGGTGGCTTTCACTTCCTACATCCAGCCCGTCTGCCTGGCAGCTCCAGGCAGCACCTACTACAAGGGGACTCTCTCCTGGGCCACCGGATGGGGTAGAATTGGATCTGGAGGTGGGTTGGAAAGAACCTGGATTACATTTATTTTCAGAGACAGTGTGGTGTCAACAACTGTGTTTTTTTCAGAAATTTCAATGCAAAAATGTAGTTCCTCCTTTACCCAGGGGAGCAACAAAACCTTCCTGTAACTGTCTGTGTGTAGGGATCCTTTTATCATACTGCTACTGTTAGAGAGGGGGGCTGGTTTGTCTCAGCCAGCAGCTGAGTTTATATGCGCCAGATTTGAATGAATGTGGCAAACTAAGCTAAACAGTTACTAAAGACAGACAGCTTTCACTTTAGTTTGTTTGTAATTATGTGGTATTTGACAATCTAGTTCTGGGCTTGTGTAAAACCAAAACAAGAAATCCCATTTATTAACCTGAATTTGTGTGTCTTCAGTGCCCCTTCCATCCCCAGGAAACCTCATGGAGGTGCAGCTGCCAATTGTGGGGAACAGACAGTGTAGCTGTACCTATGGATTGAACATTGTCACAAACAACAAGATGTGCACCGGGTTGAGTACTGGAGGAAGGGACATCTGTCAGGTGATCATTTTTACGCTTGTGTTTGTGTCAGATTTGACCTTCTGCAAAGATTCCTTCTCTTAAATGTTTCTCTCCTTTAAGGGGGATGGAGGAGGTCCGCTGGTGAGCAAGCAGGGCGGTCGCTGGATCCAGGGGGGAATCACGAGTTTTACCAGTAGTAGAGGCTGTGCCCAGCCTAATATCCCATCAGGCTACACCCGAGTGTCCCAGTATCAGTCCTGGATCAACAGCCAGATCACCAGCTTCCAGCCAGGCTACTACACCTACACGTCCACTGGGACTGACGGTGACCTCAGCATCACCTGTTAATCACAAAAAACCTACACCCTAACGTAAGTGCCAGCCCTGTCCAGACTTTGATTTTAACCATTTGGAAACTTTAAAATGATATATTTATCTTTTTGTTAAAACACAATCTGGGATTTAGATAGTATTAGGATTGTTTAGAAATCAGGCACTTTGTTTTTTGATATTAACATCTGCTAATACACAGAAGCCTCCCCATTAACACCCTGAAATGAAGGTTTAGGTACAGAAGTTACTAACTAGGTGAAAGTCTACCACACCGACAGAGAGCAGACTGTTTCTTCTGTTTCTCTTTTGCTTTGTGTTTACCCACATCATTTTTTAACACAATTTTGGATCCCAAAGTTGATCCCAAAGGTCTCATACCTGCAGAAGAAGATCTTCCACAGTTATTTTACTGAGAGAAGGAACTCCTGAAGTTCATCAACGACTGTTGGTTGCTGTGTGTTTTAATACCTAGTGCACTTCATGTTTTGTTTTGGTACCACGCTGCTGGGCCCTTAACTGCGTGAGTTCCTGTCACTGACCAAACTGTCACTGTCGCATGACCAAAGTTCACTGGTGGGTTCTGTGTGATAAAGTATTAATCACATTGTATCTTGCCACGTCAATCAGGACCTTATAGATCTCGCTCTGTGTACTTTTTCCCTTTTCCCTTTCCCCATACTAATACACAATACACACACACACACACACTCACACACACACCCATACGCTTGGGGTGGAAAGAGTACTAAAATATTCTACTTAAAGGAGACTAGGGCTGTCCCAGACTAAGGATTTACAAAGTCGAATCAGAATCGTCGAGTCCTGCCTATAGTCGACTGATAGTCGAATCGTGTGTTTTTGTGCACAGAGATTGTGAGCCGAGGCTAAACTGAGGCTTATTGTTGACCATTTTCTCTCTCTCTCTCTCTCTCTCTCTCTCTCTCTCGCCTGCCATTCACCGGTCTTGTGCAGAGTTTTTGCCGTGCTGCCGACAACTGGATGCACGTTGCCGTTCCTCGCGGGTCTATTTCAAGTAGCGGCTGTTTAAAAACAATATAATATTCTTTGTGTGGTTCATCAAAGGTGATAATTATCTGAAAGTCCCGCGAGGTGACATGCGCACTGAAGACCAAGGGTTAGGGTTACAATTTTGGATTTATTCGCGCACTTTAAAAACATTCATTGGAAGTTATTTTTCTTTTGACATGTTTATTTACAGCATTAAACGTTTATATATGTATAGTAATAGGCTGTATATTAACTTATTGAGAGAAAACAGTTCGTTCTATGTAAAATCGGACGTTGAGTACCCCCATATCGCCAAAATGGCATGATCCTTGTTTCACCGCGAAGCTTCGACTGCGAGATTGACTGTCGTATCAAGCTCCGCCCATCGAAGCATCGAATCTTTGACTATTTGGGGTCAGCCCTAAAGGAGACCTATTATGCTTTTTTATATTTTATGACTTATCGACAATGTTAGATGTTCATGTTAAACATAGCCAAAGCTTCAAATAATGAGGTAAAAGTATTTAAAAGAAATCCCTGTGAGCAAAAACCTCAGATTTCCTCCTGTTCTGAATGCTCTGTTTTGAACTGCTTTTTCTACCAATGGCTCCTTTCTACAACACACGGAGACAGATGGAGCCGGTGTTCCATATATGGTCATTTGCTCTACACAGCTACGCTCAGTCTGTATGTACTATAGATAGTATATAACTGGTCTGACTCGGATCATCACTGATTAATCAACCCACCTACGAGGCTCACCTGTGAAACACCAACGCAGCGTCACCGATGGCTGAATAGTTTTTTTAGATTGCTGAGAGCTTTTAATCTAAGCAATACGGTTACATCTCTCATGTGCGACTGGGTGTCACAGGGTTTTGACGTCATTTTGGGGCCTACATGGATCCCTCTATGCAGGTTTGGTCGGCTTCACTGTCCGATCTCTGGCTTACCCCCTTGGTATGTACCTCTCAGCGGCAACAACAGCCTGGTAACATGCTTCAGGTCTTGGCCAATCAGAAGACAGTGGGCTTTGAGAGGGGGGTTCTTAAAGAGACAGGAGAATCTACAGCTTATTTCAGACAGATGCTGAAATGAAGGCCTACATGAAGAGGCAGTGTAATTTTTCTAACTTTCACTCATGCAAAGCTGCCATATAGGAGTCATTGAACTACAATATAGGAATGGAAATGCAGTGTAATAGGTCTCCTTTAAGTAAAAGTACAATTACTTTGATGAACTTTTACCTAAGTGCAAGTAAAATCACAGGAATAAAACTCTACTCAAGTAAAAGTAAAAAGTAGCTCATTTAAAATTAGTTATTTAACCTCCTAAAATAACTTTATTTTTACTGATTATATATCTTATTTATACTTCTTATACTTATTTTATTAAATTGCAGTTTTTTGCAATTTGATAAGGTCATAAAGCCATATTGCACTTTCGATTTTAGTTTGTTTGACAGATACTTGGTGCAAAACAATGTTAGAGACCTTTTATGTTATTATTATATATATTATAGTTTTTTCTTCATAATGAAACTGTGGCGGAACAGATTACACTATGGGAGTCTGCACTGGACTGGGGGAGCTTGTCTCCTCTTAATAAGACAGGACATGCTATTTTTGCCATTCATTTTTGTTTTTCTGTATCATCATGGATCATGCGTAAAATCCGGAATCTCCACTCCCTCTCGCTGCGGACAGTCGGTGATCATTTCCTCTGGCTGGATGAAGTCCGACGCTCCTCATATTACGCATCCATGTACTGCAGTAAGGGACTCGCTGCAGCAAGAGTCACAGTCAGTCGTCTTTGAGCCTGTCTTTGTAGCTGAGTACAATACTTCAAACAAAACACCTCTGCATACGCTTTAATTGCATCCACACACCCGAAACCCACAACTTGTTGTCTAAACTCCAATTGTCTATACCAATATGGTGCAGACGGGTAGACTGTAATGGTTATTAAATATAGTTGTTTTTAAAGTGGTGAAGACAGGTTTGGGGTTTTTAACTGACCGAGACCCAAGCTTTTTTCTAAATCAACGCTTTTCTAATTTCTTACTACTGTCACATTTGATCATTTCCCATTATTCCATAATTGCCACATGTAACTACAGTGACTGCTGTTCAGGAAAAGTTGCATATTCTCGCTTTGAAATGAGCCCATTTGAAGGCCTTTCTGGAAATATGCTTTTTCACTTTACACACTCACAAGAGAGCTTGAACATTTGGAAAAACTAAGAATTTGAAAAAAGTAACATTGTTAACATTTCACAAAAAGTTGGACTTGAACACATCTGTCCTGTTTGTTTGTTCAGGGTGATCTGGCGGTGAGCAGAGCGGCTCTTGGTTCCAGGCAGCAGTGTTGTTAGTTGGAAACAACGCCACCTTCCTGGCTCAGACACCAACACCACCAGCAACAACAGCAACAGCACAGCTGCCGGCAACATACCAACTACCAGCGGGGGCGCTCCTGCTCACTCCCCCTTCTTCTTCTTCTCAGTGTGACAGAATCTGAATGGCAACTGCTTTGTCTCTAAAATGAAGGGTGTAATTTATGGGTGTAAAATTAATAAATTAATGACAATGAATTGTTTAAGCAGCACTGAACAAATGTAGGTATATGTAGCCTGGCATACCAGCGTGTCAAGGTTTTTGAAGGATCCAGATGTTACGCAAAGACAAGATGATAATTAGTCATTTACATAAAACTTCCCCTTCAAATAACTGAAAACAGGATGGTGTTTATTGATTACATTGCAGGTATATTAAACTCATGCTATCGTGAATTTCTTACAGTCGTTAACAAATGGATTAAAAAACTTAAGGAGCATATTTTAGAGGTCAGAGGAACACATGTCCATCATGTACCTATCTGAGCTAGTGTACCTTAATGTACAATTATATCTAAAGTGAACAAGCAGCATTTGCTCTAAAAAATTCTTAAACTGAACTTTACATTGATAATAATTTGGTTTGAAAGATAAATGTCAATATTAAGTCTTGTCAAGTTTTGCCGTGGCAACAACTGTCCTGTAGATGTGAAAGTGCTGAATAATTAACCCCTTTGATTTTTTTTATCACAATAACCTGGTTTTTAATTAAGGGAAATCCTTTCTGTCGGCTTTGAGCACATGTATGAACTCAACTCATGCAGTCTAATCTAAATGTCCTGCAGTAAATCCTCCTTCATGATGGTTATAATCTGTTTGTGTTGAAACTGTTTTAGAGATGTGCTGATTCAACTGTATGGTCATTCTGGAGGCTGAAGTTGTGTTTCGTAGCCACATGCATGTATCAAATAAAAAAAACTGAACATTTTTTGCTACAGTTGCTGAAGTGAATATTTTCTAATAGAAAAATCTTTAATATTGTTCTTGTTCAAACAAAAGTCACTAACTACAACATCTTTAATCTGTTGAATCTGTAGTTACGAGTCTCAAATGCTGTGTTTTCACTCATATGACTCACAAAGTTCTGCACACGCTCACTTTTACTCCACATTACTCAGTGAAATGTGGAGCGCCAAAAAGGTCCAACTGCAGACGCTTAGACCTCATTTCTCCTCCTCAGACCCCTCAGACTTGTTGTATGTACAGAAATGCATTTGAATGGTGAGTAGTGCAGTAGTGCATGTTTTATTTATGGATGATGTGTGACCTCTAGTGGGTGTAAGACGTAACAAAGGAGGAAATCAACTGACATTTTGGTAACTGAAGCTTTTCCTGGTCATATTGATTTTTAGGGGGAGTATTAAAAACTGCAAACTTTTCTGTAACTAAATGATTCGCAGTCTGTTAGCTGAGAGAGGAAAGGGTTAAAGGTGTGTCACTCATCAATGTTTGTGTTTTTACCAGTTTAGTAATAAATGTTAAGGATGATCTCAAATTTCAACCCATGTAAATATCACATGTCAAACTAGCATGGGGCATATCCAGAGCTGGAAAGAGTCCTAAAATATTGTACCTAAG
Organism: Micropterus dolomieu; assembly: GCF_021292245.1. Lineage (NCBI taxonomy): Eukaryota > Metazoa > Chordata > Actinopteri > Centrarchiformes > Centrarchidae > Micropterus > Micropterus dolomieu. The sequence goes on from NC_060151.1 coordinate 29,338,213, forward strand.
TAAAAGTACTGTTACACTGGTGAATTTTTACTTAACTAGGCTACAAGTAAAGTTACTCTTATAAAAATTTACTCAAGTAAAAAGTAGCTCACTTAAAATGTACTCAGAGTTTATACTGATTCAATATCTTATTTATAGGCCTTGTTATTAAACTTATTTAATTAAATCGCAGTCTTTTGCGATTTGAAGAAGGCACAAAGCCAGATATTATGTTGTGGTGGCAGCCTGGCTGACGGTGAGTGTCCTCTTTATTTCTCATTTTGTTTGTTCCACTGTTTTCATGTAGCTACCTTGCCTTCCTCCCTGTGTCTCCTCCCCTGCGTGTGCTCTCCCTCTCTTCCTCTCTCTCTCCGCTCCTGAGCCCAGCTGACCGTCCACACCTGCACCTCATCAGCCGCCGCACCTGCCAGCAATCACTCCATCTCAGCCTGTATATCAACCCCGGTTCTCCACATCACTGTTCCCCGTTTTCCCTGTTACTAACCCTGTCTGTCCGTCCGTCCCCAGGTCCACTCACCTCCATCCGCTGTCGAGTCAGCTGGGCTTGCCTACTCCTCCTCCTTTACAGTTTGCCTACAAGGCCAAAAAGGGGGACAGAAGATGCAGTGGCTCTTCACTCCCTTGAATCACCTGGGAATTTCGCCAGACTTATTTTTATTGACTAAAGTTCTGCCTTCAACACTATGCAGCGTCACCATCTCTGCGTTCTCTCAGTTCTCATTCACTGGGTTTACAGCTTCCTCAGGGACAGAACACAGACAGTCAGAGTGGATTCTGTGACATCCTCCAACATCATCAACACCGGAGCCCCACAAGGTTGTGTCCTGAGTCCATTTCTGTTTACCCTATACACCAATGACTGCACCAGCCCCTCACCCGTTACCACATAAATCAAGTACTCTGACGACACTGTTATTCTTGGTCTCTAATCAAGAACATAAACTCTGTTTTAAGCTATCAAGACTTTATCTCTGTGTTCAAATAATCATCTTCAGGTGAACGTTGCAAGAACAAAAGAAATGTTAATTAACACACCCAACTCCGACAGCACAGCCAATATTGTCACCCTCAATCTTACATGCATCAATAATGTAGCTGTTGAAATGGTGGAGTGCTTCAGATACCTTGGACTCTGGACAATAAACTGAAATTTGATCATTAACCACTGACACTTTCAAATGCTTCCAACAAAGACTCTCTGCCATCCGTAAACTTAAATCTATTTCGGTTGCTCCCCACCTTCTACTGCTTCTCTACAAAAGCATAGTTCAACCCATCTATCTGTTATTTCAACATACTCACTGTGACCAATAAGAACAAATTTAAACGCATCACAAATAATGCCTCCAAAATAAGTGGACTCCCCACACCCAACCTCTCTGACCTCAATAGGAAAGCCATTTTACGGAAAGCACACATAATAGCACTCAGAACAGGCCTCGCCATGGTCGACCAAAGAAGCTGAGTGTACATGCTCACCGTCATATCCAGAGGTTGTATGAGTGATGCCAGCATTGCTGCAGAGGTTGAAGGGGTGGGGGGTCAGCCTGTCAGTGCTCAGACTAGTCAAATTAGTCTGCATGGCTGTCGTCCCAGCAGTAAGCCTCTTCTAAAGTTGATGCACAAGAAAGCCCTCAAACAGTTTGCTTGAAGACAAGCAGACTAAGGACATGGATTACTGGAACCATGTGCTGTGGTCTGATGAGATGGTGTCAAGCGTGTGTGGGGGCAACCGGGTGAGGAGTACAAAGACAAGTGTGTCTTGCCTCCAGTCAAGCATGGTGGTGGGAGGGTCATGGTTTGGGGCTGCATGAGTGCTGTCGGCACTGGAGAGCCACAGGTCATTGAGGGAACCATGAATGCCAACATGTACTGTGACATACTGAAGCAGAGCATGATCCCCTCCCTTCGGAGACTGGGCTGCAGGGCAGTATTCCAACATGATAACGACCCCAAACAAAGAAGCTGAGGGTAAAGGTGATGGACTGGCCAAACATGTCTCCAGACCCAAATCCTATTGAGCATCTGTGATGTCGTCATGGAGGAGTGGAAGAGGACTCCAGTGGCAATCTGTGAAGCTCTGGTGAAACTCCATGCCCAAGAGGGTTAAAGGCAGGGTAGGTAGGTTTGAGAAACTAGCAAGAAACTGTTGGATTTTGAAAGTATCCAACAGAGAAACTCGCTTCTGGGCTCCTTCCAAAGCCACACCCCCAAAACACGTGAATGCGTGTTGCCGACACAGGAGGACGAGTACAGTGTGACGAGTGCAGAGCAGCGGCTCACATCAGGGGTAAGAAAACATCTAACTTTATCATTATGAAAATAAACAACTAACCCGGCTGTTAGTACTCACATCGAGCTAGCATGTTATTTTTGGATAGGTTTAAAAAGACTTCATTTGATTCAGTAACTAGCTGGCTAGCTAACTGTTAGCAACAGGTAGCTGTGCTAACAGCTGCGGTAACATTGGGCAAAGCTAAAAACAGGCTGATACACATTTTCCCGTTTCCATCAGTTACACTACACGAACGTGAATTTCGTATTAAACTCATGTACGTGGTTTTGCATGCTGGAGCTTCGGCGATGACAGCATTATTGTCTCTGATGAGGACTGCACCCCAGAGTCAAGCACAGAACGGGACAGGACCGGGGTCGAGGCGAAGCAGAAGAGGGAGGGTTGCTGGGGTCCGAGGAAGAAGAGGCAGGACGGGGAGGACGAGGTGCAAGCCAAGTTAGCTGTATGCTAAGTAGGTAGCTACGTTGTCTACCGACGAAAGAAACAAATTACCATCAAAATGAAAAAAGCCAGATTACCTGTCCAGCAGAAATGAAGCGACCACGGTGTAACTTCAGCAACTTGGTGTTCCTCAGTTGTCACCGTCGTAGAAAAGCCACGCAGACATTAACTCCGATCTGACCGCTTTATCGTCGGGTCTGAGAGAGCTGAGAGGAAGCGCGCATGTGGCCAGCTCCTGTAGCAACAGGGCTGGTAGCCATGGCAGCGAGGGAGAGTGACAGTCTGTGTCTATTGCAGCCCTGAGAGGACTACAGACAGCCGATTTTTATACTCTCTTCTTCAGAGCACCTAACATTTTCATATGTATTGTTGTGTAAAGACAGTTTCAACAAATATGACAAAAAGTGTTTTAGAAACAACTTGCCTACCCTGCCTTTAAGGCAGTGATGGAAAATAATGGTGTGGCGCAGTGTTATTTTTTTAATTGCCTTTTGCTTCAGTGATTGTTGAATTGAAGAAATATTTTGTTTGAAGGCAAAAAGCAAAGGCTTTTGTCAGTACATTTACAGATATGACATTTTAATTTCTTGTTGCACTCCCTCTATCAATACAAAGATTTAAAACATTTATATTCATGTTATTGTTATCACATTATCTTCTGTCATTAGTGTGAACGAGTACTAGCCAATCACAGCACAGTCGGGCAGAATTTGCCGCACTCACAGCTGGCATCAAATCACAAGGACCCAAGCTAGTGGCGAGTAGTAGCCAATAAAAAGCCACAGTACAGTAAAGCGAGACTTGTCGTAACTCTGGCAGGGAAAAAATGACGCATTGGAAAAGTATGACTCAAATGCCTTTCTGAGGTTGACATTGTTTTCGGTGTCGATCGGATTCTCGTACTATGTTTTTTATCCTTACGTGGACTTTGTGTTGGAGTCTGTGTGTTAGCGGACGTCTTGTAGTTATCTGCAGTGCTGTCGCTGTGCCTTCATGCAGAAAATCCAACCCCATTTCTTTACATAGGATACAGCGTAGTGGCTGTTACAAGGGACCAAGAAAGCAGGTGTGTGGTTAATTTTTATGTGTGATTACAACCTGTTCACCAACAGGCAATAAAAAGTGGTTAACAAGTGATTTCTATTTAAAACCTATATAAAGCCCCTTTAAGTCACACTAAACAAATGCACATTAACACAAAAAACATAGCAGCCCAGCATAAATCTACATTGATTCAATGTTGTAAACTGTTTGACCAGTTACAAATACAAATCTTGCATTCAAATTAAACTTTTTACAAAACTGTAGTAATAAAATATGCAAAACAAAAGTGCTCGGTGGATCCACTGTTGAGTAAATTCTCTTAAAGTCACTGTGTCATCAGTTAGATTTTTGGGGAAAAGATGGGAAAAACAACCAACTATTTCAATCTGCAAAGTGAGCAGTAACTATAGTCGTGTGGAACAACAATAGCTTTGCACTGAACTCATAGCTTCTTTTAGCCTGATTTAAAACGTTGCCTGGATACATTAAAGTGAAATAACAAACTATATTCTGTTCATAGCAGATAATCATAGTAAAGGAGTTTAGGAAGCAGCTGAGTGAAATAACTGCTATATTTCCTGTCAGTAATCACTGTTTGCGTTCAGCCCACATCAATACCTTTTTCATACCTTTGTGTTTTGCCTTATAAAGTTGTCATTTTTTACAACATCATCAATTTCCAACTTTCCCAGAATCAGCACAACCTCAGCTCTCACTCAACTCAACCTTTATTTCACACACTATTGGGGAATATTTCTACATATTTTATTGTAAACACCACTTGTTTCCACACTGTTACTTTTGTGTAACAGGAAAAAAATGGGGTGTCTAGCTCAAACTGTCGAGGAGTGACATGATGCCTTCTGAACTGTACCACAGCCTGTTTAATCTCTTAAAGTTTCTGTATTTATTGCAGGTCTGTGTGTGATGTGATTCTAATTTAGTTTCTTCCATAATATGCAACATCCAGTTAAACTTTCAAAATAAAATGTTAATGTTGCGAAACAAACTGACGCCATCGGGTCTTGACTATGCGTCTATATGGGACGAGCTGGGAGAAAGGGTTGTTTTTATGGGTATAGTTGTGTAACTTGATCCTTAATAAACCAAAAAGAAGCTTTCTTATTCGGTTCAGTCTGTCCTTGTAGTAAGAGTTTTTGTAAGCTTACAAATTAAGAAATATTTGTGGATTTAGTTTAAGCGAAGGAAACTTTCCTTTCTATTCAGGGGTATGGGGATAGAGATGGAGAGAGACAGATAGATAACAGCAACTTTAAACTGTTTGAAGGAATGTTTTTACGTCACTATACCAACACCATGTATACTATAGCTTTTCACCATCATGGAGGAGATGTGTACAGTAAATGGGTTTCAGGTTAACATCTTGTTGCCACACCTTGTTGTTATGTCCCTGATTGCAAAACTGATTCTGATGAAAAACTTTAAGAAGAAGGAAGGAGAAGAAGAACATCTGTTCACTCAACAGTTAGTCATCCAGGAGTGAGAAAATAACAATCAGGGTGATTTTTTTAGATCAAAGCTTGAAAAATCTGCCAAAATCATTTAACCCAAACTTGGCAATGTATTATACACACATATAGATGTTCTTTACTTTTCATATAATATTTAAATTTATGGTTTTCATTTGATGCACATTTTGTATTTCATATAAATAATACTTTTGAGTAAGTGTTTTTATTAAATTTACAGGGGATCATACAGCTAATAAAAGAATGCCTGGATGACTTTAATGTATTGTAACGTTAAAGGCAAATTAGTTCTTGCTGTTATAAAGACCATTCAGGTCCCACATATTAGCATCATCTATACTTAACATTTTAAGCCAAAACAGAAATCATTTACATATTTAGAGACCAAAAGAAATCTGGTTTTGATGGCTAAAATCTAAATAACAGACACTAAAATCATCAATGCCAGTAAATAATAATCAAAAACATGTAATTGATTTTTTGTTTTTGAGAAGAGAAGACAGGAAATAAAATCAGTGTCAAAACAGGGATGAGACAGTGATGCATTATGGTTGTACACACTGTACTGCATGGTAGCGTCATGGTTGTTTATAAAACAACAACATTCTACAATAGTTTTCACAGGAGTACCACTCTTCATAAAGAGTAAACTGACCTTCATGTGTAAAATCAGTGGAGTGCCCCTTTAACTTCTGCTGCTGTCATGTTTTTGTGACATTAAGGCATCATCAGGGACTGTAGTAACAGTGAGGAAACTTATTAGTGGCAGCAATAAGATAAGCAGCAGCAGAACAAGATACGTTCATTTCAGCCTGTCCTCACTAGAAAAAACAGTCATAAAGGCCGATTCTTCAAGCAGCTGATTAAGACCCATATTTACAGTTATAGTTAGGTTGCGACCTCTAGTGGTCATAAGACGTAGCAAAGAAGGAAGTCAGCTGACACTCAAATGTTGGTGACTGAAACCTTCAGTGGTCTTAATGATCCTCTTATGTTAACTGAGTGGACATGGTTAAAAGTGTGTCACTTATCAAAAATCAAACATATTTACTTAATAAATAAATTACAGATAACAGAATAACAGATGATCACAAAATTACAACCATGTAAATATCATATGTCAATGTGGAATTAGCCATATCAGTAAATATAAATACAATACTGTTGTTTCATGAGTGTTTTAGTTTTTTTTTGAGTGTCACTCACAACTAAGCGGTAAGTTTCCTGTTCATCTGTCTTTTGGGACATTTTTAACACGTTTTTGGGATGTAAATGTTTTGTTTATAGTTTCATTATTGTTAGTATTTGCTGTAAACCCTGGATCTCTTACCCTGTGTCTTTATTGTCTCTCTCCTCAGTGTGTGGACAGCCAAAGCTCAACACCAGGATTGTTGGAGGACAGGTGGCCTCTGCAGGCAGCTGGCCCTGGCAGGCCAGTCTGCGAAACTCTGGGTCCCACTTCTGTGGAGGATCCCTCATTAACAATCAATGGGTGCTGACTGCTGCTCACTGCTTCTACAGGTAAGCACTGAGGGTCGGTATGCAAAAATAAACGTCATCGTTGTCCTAAGTAACTTTAGAGCTAACCTGCAGGTCTCATTTATAAACGATGCGTACGTACAAAACAGGGCTGGAAACGTGCATATGCCACTTCCCAAGCAAAGGTTCCATCCATCATCAACCGCTTATCCTTACATTGGGCAAAAGCCGGGTATCACCCTGGACAGGTCGCCAGTCTATCACATAGACATACAACCACTCACACCTAAGGACAATTTCTGAGACACCAATTAACCTAGCCTGCATGGCTTTGGATGGTGGGAGGAAGCCGAAGCACCTGGAGAGAACCCACGCAGACACGGGGAGAACATACAAACTCCACACAGAACGGCCAGGGCAACTAGGGTTTGAACCCACGACCTTCTTGCTGTGAGACAACAGTGCTAACCATTGTACCACCGCGCCGCCCCTTGGAAAGGTTGTGATCTGTAAAAAACGAACAAAGAATGTGGGGTGCTGTAAGTAAACTGAACCGTGCATTCGCACTTAAAGAGGAGAAAAGAGAAACTGTGACTCACATGGCAGAAGGATGAAACGGTTTGAAATGAATAGGCCTGCTATTGTGTAAAATAAGCTGCATATGGATGCAGACATCTGTGGGCAGGCGACAAGATTATCGGATGAGTATCTTTCCGTTCCATTCTGTATGTAGTCTGAATGATATTGACCAATCATGTATGAGCAGGCTTTGGTTGCATGCAGGTAAGCAGTCCACATGGAAAGCAAAAGATGCGGATGCAAATGTAATCTCTGGTCTTAGACGTCGTCTCTCCAGCCAGCTGCACGTTTGCGTCTCAAGTTATTAATTGGACTGTAAACAATCACGCCACACGAAGAGGAAGTGTTGGCCAAGAAACACTGTAGCCACATTGGAAGACCCAAAACATTAGCTGTTACTCCCAGAAGATAAATCTTCATCAGACAAGTTGTGTCAATCATGCCGTCCACTGAGATTAAATCTTAAATCCATGTGTCTTGGTTCTCTCTCCCTTTGGAATTCAATAGTTTAATTCAGTTTACAAATTTGGACTGAGATACAGGGATAAACCTCAAGGTTGGCTGTATTACACTGTACACTGGCAGAAAATGATTTATAATATAATGAGAATACAAATTACTAACTTGTGGGAATGACATCTCCCTGTCACTTCTATCAGGCTCCATACAAACTAAACCAGATGTGGTCTTGACTACAGTTCAGCCTTTAATGGCTTTGCACTGTTTTGTTTCTCTTCTGATTGTAGCACAGGCATAACCACACGCACTCTGACTGTGTCTCTGGGTCGCCAGACTCTACAGGGATTGAACCCCAATGAAGTGTCTCGGACTGTGTCACAGATCATCATTCATCCCAACTATAACTCCAACACTAATAACAACGACCTCTGCCTCCTGAAGCTCTCCTCACCGGTGACTTTCACCACCTACATCCAGCCCGTCTGCCTGGCAGCCCCAGGCAGCACCTTCTACAGCGGCACTGCAGCCTGGGTCACCGGCTGGGGCACCATTGGAAGTGGAGGTGGGTCAGAAAGCACCTGGAGTACATTTTCAGAGATACTCAGACTACAATGGTGACAAGAACTGTTTTCTCAGATAGTTCAATGCAAAAACTCCTTCTATCCAGGGGAGCAGCCAAACACAAAACCTTCTTTCTTTGCTTATGGCGTGTTGAGATAGCTGGGCTATTCTTGATCAATGATTGATTGATTTTTGAGAAAAAGGAGACAAAGACACACACTCCTGTCTACTTCAGTGAAGCCGAGGAGGAGCAGGTGAACAGATTCAGGTTCTAAATCAGCATCACAGAGAACCTGACATGGTCGTCTCACAGCTCCACGCTGGTGAAAAACTCAAAAACGACGGTATGTCTTAAGGAAGCTTAAGAAGGCTAAATTCTCATGCCAAGTTCTTGTCAGCTTTTACAGAGGAGCAATAAAAAGCTACAGAATAGAAAGGGTTCTGCAGCGGGTGATTAAAACTACTCAGAAGATCTCCTGAGCATCAGTGATATCGGTGAGGTGAGGTGCCTACGCAGAGCCCAAAGGATACTAAAGGATAGGAGTAGGGTTGGGCCGATGGCTGCAGACATCATAATGTTGAGTTGTCATTGTGACTGACCAGCCAACCCGCAAAGAAAAAAATATTAATTTTTCACATTATATTTGTGTCTCTTCAGTGTCCCTTCCACCCCCAGGAAACCTAATGGAGGTGCAATTGCCGATTGTGGGGAACAGAAAGTGTAACTGTAACTATGGAGTGGGCTTGATCACAAGCAACATGATGTGCGCCGGGTTAAGTGCTGGAGGGAAGGACTCCTGTCAGGTGATCATTTTCACACCTGTATTTGTGTCAGATTTCACCTTCTGCAAAGA